>NC_087154.1:4977500-5057500 GCF_035594125.1 Scylla paramamosain
AAGCTGTCCATACTAACTACCTTGTATGAGCTCATTCCCCAGTGTGTGTTGTGATGTACTGATGAGTATTGTTGCACATCCCATGATCTGGTACTGCTCTCTTGTTAAAAACTACTGCATGCCATTCCCATGCTATTTAAACCATTCATACAGTGCTTGATTAAATCACTTCATGTCTTTCTGAGGGAGATACAGTTGTGGTCAGTTGAATAACATAGTACATACTACACTTCCACTGTATTTAATATTTTCCTTGTTCTTAAGTCCTCTGATCTACTTGGAATATACCAGTAGTCAGCAGTAAGGAGATTGTCAGCAGATGAGAGAGTTAAAGATTAAGGAAGAACACAAAACAGTGGAAGTGAGTGTGAATAGACTACTTGACTTGTGTTGTGACTGTACCTAATAGTTTATAATATTACTTCCCAAATATACTGGTAATGTAACTAGAGAGTGATGGGTTTTTTTTTTTAATTAATTTACTTATTTTTTTTTTTATGTTGGAGGGACACTGGCCAAGGGCAACAAAAATCCAATAAAAAAATGCCCACTGAAATGCCAGTCCCATAAAAGGGTCCAAAGCAGTAGTCAAAAATTGAAGGATAAGTGTCTTGAAACTTCCCTCTTGAAGGAATTCAAGTCATAGGAAGGTGGAAATACAGAAGCAGGTAGGGAGTTCTAGAGTTTACCAGTTGTAGTGGTTGTCTGTTTGCTCCTTACTGACTGGTGGCCCTCCCAAGACAAAGGAATAGTGAAGGGAATGCTTTTTTTCACACCATTACTTCAGCTCACACATTGATGCATAATTCTTTATATGGATTTTGTAATTTCAAGAAATGTGCTGAAGGGTTTTGGTGTATTTTCATAACTGACTTTACTTTGGATTTTCCTTGCCTTGACCTGTCTTGTTCTCATTTCATCACCACCTGAGGTTGTGTCCCTTTCTCTCCCAACAGCTTCAAGCACATGCAAGTGCGGGTGGATGCTGAGTCCATCGCTTTCCAGGCATCTAGTGCTGTGGAATCCTTCAAGACCAACAACTCTCTGGATAGGCTGATATTAGCACAGCAGAACTTGTTTGACAGGCAGGTGAGTGAGTGTGACTGTGTGTGTGTGTGTGTGTGTGTGTGTGTGTGTGTGTGTGTGTTTGTGTGTGTGTGTGTGTGTGTGTGTGTGTGTGTGTGTGTGTGTGTGTGTGTGTGTGCTTTTACATTTGTATTTTTATAGGATTGACTCAAGCTCATAATGTCTCTTTTTAAGAGCAAACCATCATATTTTTCTTTAAATTTCATGTAATGTTTTGCTAGTGTACATCACTTTCTTGGGTAACACATTCACTGACCTATTACTGTTTTGAAAGTATGTCATTATCTTTCTTTGATTTTATGCTGTGTCCTCTCAATGTTTCATCTTACTGATGTAGGTCATTAATATATACTTTTCTTTTTCTTTTTGTATACCATAATCATTGTATGTGTATGAGTATCTGTCTCTAATAATTGGTTTTAATATTGAAATGTGGTACTGTACTGCATTACAATGTTGAAGCCTCAAACTGTAGAAATACTTTCATCTTGCAGATATTGTTGAACCTGATAGGCAAGTTTTTTGATTACCTGGGCTCCATAGTGTCCTACCTGGCAATTGCTGTGCCTATTTTGGGTGGGAAGTTTGGTGCAGATGAGGACATTTCCCCCATCGTTAGTGCGGTGAGTGGTCAGATTTCCATTGTCAACAAACTTAACTGTGCAAGTCATGGATCAATGTGAATGTTGTGAAAGTGTGAAAATGTATATTCAATCCTGTTTGTGTAAAACAAGGAGAAACAAGCTAATCAGAGTTTTGTTTCAGTATTCATTTGTGTGCATGTACCTGGTGTTCAGTCTCACTTCCCTGATGGACCTCAGTAACCAGGTGGTGCTTCTGTCTGGAGTGACCCACCGTGTTGCCCAGCTGGCAGAACACTTGATGCAGCTGCAGTGTGACTGGGACACCTCTAGCATACAGGTGGTATTTTTTTTTTTTTTTTTTTTTTTTAGCTCTGCAGTTATATAAAGAAAAGGCCTCTTCATATTCTCATATGAGACATCTAGAGCCATAGTGGCAAGTGTGCTAAAGTATAGTTTTGAGTTATAAGGCTTTAAAGTTTCACAAGAGTGTCTTTTCATCATAAGTTGGATTAAGTTAATTATATAACATGTTTATAAAGTATGATTTATAATGAAACAGCACTTTTGTTAAACTTTAAAACCCCATACCTCAAAACTATGTTTTGCTGTATTTACTAATTTATGCAATATATCAAGCAATAGTTATGATACAGTTACTAGATATGCATTACCTTGCTTTTGTTTCTATATTGTAGCAGTACATAAAGAAGTTTTAGGTGAAGAATATTTAATATCATTGCCAGAGTATGTAATCTACAGATTCCATTTACCTAAGTGAAAAACCCAGAGTTGATTTTGAAAAGAACAGACACCAAACTGAGCACACTTATGTATCTTTGATCATGTTTTCACTAATTGTAGGGTATTTTGTAATGCTCTTTGAGGCCATTAGAGTAGTACCTCCTGAGGAAAATTAAGACCCTTGTACAATTGAGAATCTCTCATCTGAAATTCCTGGGACCAAAAGTATTGCAGGTTTTGAATTTTTTCCAGTTTTTAGAATATTTTTATTTGGATTTATAAAAATGAGACAGCTTGGGGATGGCATCCAAGTTTAAACACGATATCCATACACATTTCACAGTATAGTTTGTACATATATCCTGAATGTAGTTTTACAATGGCCACAGAAAATATTGAAGTGTAAATATGACAGCATACCCACAGAATAAAGCTTCAGTGCTCAATTTACAGTAGTGGGAGATATCAAACAGTGGCAAATTGTCACATATGGCAACCCACATGCCCTGAAGATGCTGTGCTCAGTTTTTTAATCACTGAGAGTGAGAATCTAGATTTTAGACTGTTGGGCACAGTGGAGGAAGTTGTCTCTCCTGTGCTCCCTTGCCCATTTCCCCCTTGCTGCTATCTTTTCATTTCATCACTCACATTTCATTCCCCTTATATTATAATGGGTCCTAGCAAGCTTAATAACAAAGAGAAGAGTGTTTTATGGCCTTTGTTTGAGAGACTGGAAGGAAGGTAGGAAGATCAGAGACAGCCATGATGCAGGTGGCAAAGGCTGCACTGGTGCTGGAAACAATTGCCACTCTTGAGAGAAAGAAAGGTGTTGGGCAATAAAGGAAGACAGATACAGGAATAGTAAGCTGTATGCCTTGTGAAAAGTGAGTTGCTACGCCCTCTTTCTCTCGGTCAGAAGAGGCTTGTGAGCTGCAGGGCAACAGGGAGTGACAGCTGTTCCAAGTGCTAGTACAGCCTTCACTATCCAAATGACAGCTGCTTCTGATCTTCCTTTCAGTCTGATAATTACTGATTCCCTCTTGAACAAATGCCATCACAACACTCTTTTCTTCGTTGTTAAGCTTGCTGGGACTCATTATAGTGTAAGAAGTATTAAATGTTAGTGAAGAAATGATAAGGTCGTGGTAAGGGGGAAATAAGCAGGGAAGCATGGGGGACATCTCCTCCCACTGTGCCTGACAGAGTTGCCATGGATGATAATTTGCCCCTTTTTGATACCTTCCATGGTAGTAAATTGAGCATTGGAGCTTTGGTTTATGGGCATGCTGATGGGTTTACAATTGGTCTTTTTTTTTTTTTTTTTGCAGTGATGTGTTATGACCCCATTAAAAACTTTCTGATTTTGGAATTTTGGATAAAATATTCTTAACTGTGCCATATCTTTTCACAGGCATGTTCCTCCTTCACTAACATCATCCACAACATGCGCCGCCATCCAGGCTGCAACTCCTCCAGTGAGGCAAGGTGAGGCACCACTTTGATCTACATAGCTTGTTCTTATGAAACCTGTTAAGTCAGGAGATACTGTGTAATTATTTTCTGAGTAGGCAGATCATGCTCTTACCTCATATGCTTTCCAAACAAAGATATACTGGAATTATTAACTTGATAGATTAGTTTTTGTCCAATCTATGGATAAAAACTGTTTAGAGGCCATGACTACCTTCAAATTATGGTAACATGATGCCTAGATACCACAAGAATTTGTATTTATTACTGCTCAGTTTAATGTGCAGAAAGATATCATCTCTGTTATGCACAGCAAGCATCTGTTGGAGTCACCTTCTGAGAATGAAAGTGAAGTCACCACCATTGATGGGGATCAGACATCGCTGAGTGTTGCCTTCATCCTGCGTGATGTTGATATCTGTCCTCCAGGGTCCAGTCAGCTTCTTGTGACTAGTGAGTATTGAGAACCATATATTAAGCCTTCATTCTGTGTCAAGCTACATTATAGAATACATCAGAAAATCAAGGGCAAAAGATTATTAAGAACAATTTTTCATTGTAGTTTATAATTTACAAATGTAATCAATCCTGATACCTATTTTTTTGTCTCAAGAATGGGTAGCTATGAAAAGAGTTTCCTCTTGCTCTTGTCCATATACTCTAAATTTGCACACTCCATCCCTTTCAGTCTACTACCTCTCCCATCTTTTTTCAAGTATTCTGATACTTTGTCTCCCCATTTTGTAGTTGTCTTGCATACACACTCAGCATCTTCATTTCTTTCCTTTCTTTACATTTTTATCATTTGCTGCATTTGGTATACTTTTCTATATGAGGTTAAAAATTAATTGAATGTAGATTTAGTAATTGCAAATAAATGTAGCTATACAAACCTGGTCTATAAAAATATTCATGTATAGATGGATAAATAGCTCATTGAGTGACTACTTTACAATTATCGGAGAATTTTATGTTATATTGGGGAATTTTGTCTTGTGGTGTACAATATTTTAATCAAATAGGAAGGAATGATTAGCACCCTTGTATTCTTTCGTCCTCTGGTCAGACCTGCACCTGGATGTTGTGAGGGGAGAGAATCTACTCATCATGGGCCCCAGCTCCTCAGGCAAGTCCAGTGTGCTGCGTGTGTTGCGGGGTCTGTGGCCAGCCACTCGGGGAACAGTGGCCCATGATTTCCCTCCTGGACCCAAGACTGTTCTCTTCCTGCCACAGAAGCCTCTCCTCACCAATGGCTCTTTGATAGAGCAGGTAAGTGATTGGCCCACTATCAACAGGATAATGCATAGAGATGGACAAGCATTAACAGGTTTCTTATTTGCTAAAGATACAGTGCATTGATTGAAGAAATAGTCTGATGCTGTGAAACAATGTCCACCAGAGAAGTTAATGGGGCAGTATTGTGCTTATAGAACTAACATGATTCCACACACATACTGAAAGGATTAATTTCATATGTATGGAATTAAACTTATATGAAGGACTGTTGATATAGATGTAATAATATGAATGTGCCATAATATGTGATGTGCAGGTTGAAAATCTATGAATGATATGTGACATCTGGATGTCAGTTGATTAATGGATTATGTATAGATTAGAGAAACTCCTGATATATTATTCATCAGGTGATCTACCTTTAGTGTGTGTATGAATTACTAAAAGACTTCTTCATATATTTTCCATCAGGTGATTTACCCACTGAGGCTGGATCCACATCACCCCTTGACAAGGGAAGCCTGTGATGAGATTACAGAGCTGTTAAACACGCTCCATCTGCAGGGACTCCTCAGTCGTACAGGAGACCTTTACACTGACCCTAACTGGAACTGGTGAGGATTTCTTGCCTTAAGCTAATGAGCTCTTTTAGTTTCTGAGTTTATATCCTTGAATTTGTCATAGTACATATTCTTTGAACTTTTTTTAAAAGGAATATTTGAACTGCATAATCTCTCTCTCTCTCTCTCTCTCTCTCTCTCTCTCTCTCTCTCTCTCTCTCTCTCTCTCTCTCTCTCTCTCTCTCTCTCTCTCTCTCTCTCTCTCTCTCTCTCTCTCTCTCTCTCTCTCTCTCTCTCTCTCTCTCTCTCTCTCTCTCTCTCTCTCTCTCTCTCTCTCTCTCAGTGTGTGTGTGTGTGTGTATATATTTGTAAGTACTAAGGAATAATTTGGGAAGCATAAAGGTGAAGGTCAGAGACTAAGTATTTCTGTGTGGCAGGAATGATGCGCTGTCACCCGGGGAAATGCAGCGAGTGTCTTTTCTTCGGCTGCTGTACCACTGCCCACAGTTTGCTCTTCTAGATGAGGCTACCAGTGCTTTGAGCTTGGATGTTGAGGAACAGGTGTACAATGCCTGCTTGGCACGTAACATCACTCTGGTCAGTGTGGGCCACAGGCACTCACTTTTCAAGTACCACACCACCCTGCTTACCCTGGATGGAGCAGGAGGGTGGAGTAAGGAACCAATCACAAATCCTGCTGCTGATGAATCTGCTCAGTGATTTATTTCTTAGCCTTTTCTTTTAATAATCAAGATGCATCTCAAGGACAGATTAATTACACACCGGTGCTATCACTACTCTTAGCCTTTGTAGAATGTGCCTTGGTAGTACCACAAAAATTATTTTAGCTCCTCATCTGTATCCTTTTAGCTCAAAACATAAGCTGTATGGGCACTTAGTGTCATATGAATAGACTAGTATATAATAAATAGATGTGATTTGATACTTGTGTGTGTGTGTGTGTGTGTGTGTGTGTGTGTGTGTGACTGACAATGAGAGTGTGTATTTGGGTGGGTGGCTTCTTGGTAACTCTACTAGTGGGGCATGTCACTGTGGTGTACGGATGTATTGATTGGTTGGTGACATGTATTCTAGACTTGCCTAAATGTATTTTTATTAATTATTTATTTATTTTCTTTCACAAAGTTGAACCTTTAAACAAGTAATATCCTTGGAATGAACAGGTTGATATGTAGAACTTTAGGTTGAATTTGTTTGGTGCTGGCTGCTTGTCAATTTTTTTTCTTTATTGTTTCATTTAATAAACTTCTGGGAAGAAATATCCTGGACTTAAGCACAATGCATATATTATCAGGAAACAAAAAAAAAAAAAAAAAAAAAAAAAAAATGTAATTTTATGAATCTTAGTTTGATAGTGTGAAGATGAATAAGCCAGTATTGAGTGACAAGAAGTACTTACTTGAAGTAGAACCCATTGGTCACAACTTTAGATTTATTACAATCTGTATTACTATTGAAATTAAAGCTACTGTGATGTAATATTTGTACAGAAACCTGCAAACTAATTTGCATTTAAAACTTTATTTATTTTATTTTATTTTATTATTTTTTTTGAGAGATTGTTTACAAAGATCCAGTACCATATGATTGTAGTGCAGGTGTCTTGTCCTGACTAGCCTCTCTGAGGGGGATCTCTTCTCATTTATTGATAGATAATGAGACAAATATAATTTTCAGAAGCAATTTTTTTTCTCATCTATTATGAAGGACATGTTCATACTTTTGTAGATTTTTATGTATGTTTAAACGCAAACCAGAATGTTTGGCAGGTATATATATATATATATATATATATATATATATATATATATATATATATATATATATATATATATATATATATATATATGAACACATATTGAATGTCATTCTGTTTTTAGTTACTTTACTCATGCAATAATAGTCTACCATGAAGATTAACTATATTTTCATATTTACAAGTAACTTTTAAATGCCAGTGATACTGAGGATTTCATGCAATTTTTAATGCTTAAGTTGCAAACATCAGTAATACTGGATGATGCATTATAAGGCCTTTTATTCTTGTTTTGTTTTATTTCTTTATCTTACTGAATACATTTATTTATCAGCACTGGAAGTGACTGTACAGAGCCTGTGCAGGGAGCTACTTTTTCATGGACCAAGGACAGAGCTTTATGAAAATACACAAATAGATATTACAGACTGTGTTAGCTCTTCTATAAGTCATTCCACAAGCCATTGTATATATTTTCAGTCACTTTCTCATTTGTGCTGAAGTTCATATCTCATGCTGTATAGACACTATTTTATGTGTATGTAACTGAACCATATGTAAATAGGGAATCTTTCTAAGCAAAGTATATTTTACTATATATTTTTTACATTTCAAGCAAGATAATTTTTAGACCAAGCTTTTGTTTATCTATTTGTTTATTTTTTGTGACACACAACAAGTAATTCATGTCCACTTGTATTAATTCTGTTGTGATTGTACAAGGAGCTTTATTAATGTGTTTGTTGTGTTAAATCTGGCATTACAAATTTTATGTAATTTCAAAGAAGGAACAAATATGAAATGACAGTTTGGATATTGATGGACTGAATTATGAAGGAACAGTTTTGCATTCAATTTCTGAGCTCTGGATTGGCAAGGAGGGCTTCATTCTCTCTCTCTCTCTCTCTCTCTCTCTCTCTCTCTCTCTCTCTCTCTCTCTCTCTGCAGAGAAAATGCCAGCAGTGTTTCCTCAAAGTAAAAATTTGTCATTTGATCAAATTCAGTTTCTAGGAGCTTTGTTTTAAAATTATTTTTATTATTATTTATTTTTCATTCAGTATTGTTTCTCAAGCATTTGAAGTAGTTGTGTCTCTCCTACATATTTTTAAGTCTGTACTTGTTTGTTTGTTCATCATGGAGATGTAGCTCAATATATTTAGCAATCTTAAAATCATCTTTTTCTTTTTTTGAGAAATTGTTAGTTGCAATTCCCACACAGTGTTCATGCTTTATGTTACAAAATCTCTTGAGGACAAAGAAAAATCTACCTCTTCCACAATTCTGTTGAACTGAATGAGGATACAATTATACATAGGGATGAGATTACTTGCAGGTTCATTAATGTAATTTCAGGACAGAAGTTATTGAAAGGATTGATAAAGTAGAGGAATGAGTGAAAGATGTGAATAAGAAATTAATATTTTTAGAATGAGGAATTGTGTGTATGTATGCACATTAACCTACTTGTAAAGTGGATTTGAGCTCAGCTAACTTTGTGCTGTCTTCTTCAGATCACCTTTGAGTAGGTGATGCCCACATGTGTATTGGACAGGGTGCTTGTCTCACACAACTTAAGAGGTCTTGGGTTCAAATTCCTTACTCAGTGAAGAGAATTTGGGCTCTCCTCATGCAGCAGAAAATGTATAAAGAATGTAAGCTGTGAACTTAAGTGACTGTCCATCATGGTGAGATAGATGTGTGGTGTAATCTGCTTGACTGCTGGGGGATTCATCTGTTCTGCAGATGAATCCTATAGTCTGATAATGAGTTTTGAATAAATTATTTTCTCATATCACTTTTGCCTCTAGCCTGGCTTCATTCATTCATTTTCCTGACATGACTCACTAGAGTGTGATATTCTGGTTAATAACACAAAATAATGCTGGAATAACAACTTTTTCAAATTAGAATAATATTAAATTAAAAATTTTACTTATTTTTTTTACATTCATAAGATAATACACACTGTACATTATTCTTGCTTATATGACAGTAAGTTTTTGTTTCCAAAAAGCTTAATTTTTTTCTTAGTTGTCATACATGTTTCAATAGATCTTTTGTCTCTCCTATCAATATTCCCACACACATCTTGGCTTACATTGCATGGTTCGGAAGTTCTCTTTTCACTACCATTGTTCAGATTTGCATTACTCACAGATGTGGCAGTAGCAGTTTCATCTGAAAGATTCTCTGAGCAAACCTGACTAGTGTGTGATTTGTCCCCTGAGGCTGCACCACTGTCACCCTTTCCCTCAGAACATTCCCCACTGTTGGTCAGGTGGGAATCCTCCACTCGAGGATGGAGTCTGTCCATGTTTTCCTGCCTAAGGTCTGGCCTGAGTTGGTTCATGTATCGCATGGCTGTGGGTGGCATCAGTCTTCTCTTCCGGACGTGGCTCACAGCAACAGGATCTTGCTGGTGCCTTGTGAGAGCTGCTACACTCTTCCGCCTCTCCTGCAGCTTCTCTCTCGTCTCCTCCACAGTCTCCAGTTCAGGGGCATAGCACACATGGAGGACTTGGCCGTAGAAAGACTTCCCATCCAGCTGTCTTTTTGCGAATCTGGCGTTTTTTAGCCATCTGTACTTGATTAAATAAACTTCCACGTAGTCCTCATGGGGGTACTCTGGCAGCAAGTGTATGTACTCGAGATCACCGTAACGCTGGCACAACATTTCTATCTCCTGGCAGATTTTGATGGCCGGGACACCGTTGACGATAAGGTACTTAGACTCATCGTTGACAGTGTAGACGCGCACAGCAGTCAGCTTCCGCCCCTGCCTGTACCGGGCTCGGGTGACGCACAACTCTAGTTGCTCGTGGTGGGGAAGCTTCTTCACGGGGATGTCTGGTGTTTGAAGGGCCATGGCGTGGTCTCTGCTATCCCTTATGTACTCCAAGCTGTGTGACTGCCTTTAACAAACATCCTCGCAAACTCGCGATCGGAATTCTTGCCTGAGATAACTCTGACCTGAGGCAGCAGTACAGAACAGTTCACCGCAAGGAAGCTTAAAGGAAGTCTATGTTTTAGTTTCCTTGGTTCCGCGTCTCAGCTCTGAGCTTGGGTTGCTCGTTTGTTTACCTCCATCAGCTGTTAAAAGGTTGCCATAACGACTATAATGCTGTCGTTTTTGTCACATCTTTTTCGTGTCTTTTCATACCTTTTCATGTTTTATTTAATTTTTCTTTATGCATATTGTGCTCCATATCATATACAATTGTGCTGTTGACTTGTAAAGCTATTATTTCTTAAAATTCCCCCACTTGCAAAACCACTCACTATTTAAACTGCCAGTTATATTTTATATTCTTCCTGGAATTGTATGTAGATACCGATACCCAATCTATCCATCGTTTATTGGACAATATGAATCGGGTGATTTATTTATTTATTTTTTTTGCTTTGTAGAAAAAAATAAATAAATAAATAAAAATAGAAAAAAAAAATGCTATTAGTAGTTAACGGTTATTTGAATCATAAGTATTTTTCCGCACCTCATGCACTCTTTAATAATCCAATAACACAAAAAAAATCCCATGTTCAACTGTACTGTGGATTTGAGCTGCCTCCTATTATGTTTTTATCTAGCTGTATATTATTTCTAGATATCTAATCCCGTAGTACACTATCACAGAGTTTCAGATAGTAGTTTTCTTCCTTCACAACATATTTTGGATACATAATCCTCAAACAACACCATTAATTATTCTTTTTTATGCAGAAAAGAAGAGGATGAGAAAACATGAAGGGAAAGAGATGAAAAATAGCGTTTAGAAAGAGGAAGATACATCGAATTACTATGTGATGCTTAAATTAGTGATTCTAGTTATTTTTTCTCATTAGTTAGGTCTTGGTTTTACTATTAACAGTATTTTTTAGGCAGCGGATCCCTGATTGGTCGTCCCATCACAACACAGCACCACCGCCAGCATGGACAGGACGAGTAGCATCAAGGTTCGTTCCGCCCGTCCTCTACCTCCTTCTGCCTTATCAGTACCAGTAGTAGTGGTAATAGTAAATGTAGAGTAAGAGTAGTGATGGTGGTGGTAGTAGCCAGTGATTCAAGTTACAGAGAAGTGTAGAGTAGTTGGTGAGGTGGTCCATAGTTGCTCTTATTCAAAAAGGTTGTAATCCGGGCAAGGCGCATCCTGTCCGGGTCATTGAAGATCTGCGTGGTGTTAGGGTTAATATGTAAGTGTCCTGAACGTTGTGCTGCTATCATCGTGCTACTTGACTGTTAAGAGACTACGTGGCAGTCAGGGAAGTACAAAATTCAGTCTCGGCCGAGGATGTCAAGCTGATAGCCGTGCTTCAGTCTCGGCCACGTAACAGTGAAGGGCTTCACAAAATTTGGACCTTAGTTTATCAATTACCGGGCACAGACTTCATTTCTTGGCAAAATTTGACGCTTTTTCAAATCTTGATGACAAAATAAAGAGATTAGCAGTGAAATTAAATTAAGTTATCAATAGCGGCGCCTTATTCATGCCATTGCCGTCCCTCTCCAGGACAAGCATGCTTATGGACCTGGTGGAAAAGCCGTGTTTTAGGATGAGGGAGGCCAAATTTGGACATTCATGATAAAAAAAAAAAGTAAGGATGATATGCCATATTTTGAAAACTGGTGATATTTCTAGCCTAACCTAATTTTACCTAACCTAACCAATCCAGGGGAAGTCTTTGCCTCTACTGGACCCCCCACTTAAGGACACTAACCTAACCTAACCAGGGGGCAAAGGACCTCCCACCTTAAATACACTAACCTAACCTGGAATGGTGCTTTGCCCTTACCCCCTTCAACTCTCCCTTAAGGATACTAACCTAACCCAACCTGACCTAAATAAGGGTTTTTGCCCCGTCTTGGACCCTTCCTTAAGGACACTAACTTAATCTAACTGTAAACCTTAATAGGAAGCGGAACGTAATGAGTACGATGCTACAACCTTCAGTCCCTGGTGACCATGACTATAGCTACAGTATGCTAACAGTTTGAGTGTTGAGAATGTCATGAACTGATGTTGCCAACAGACGGGTAAGATTCATACGTGTGGTTCCAGAGTGCCACACTTGTCAATTACCCGGAGAGCAATGTTTGCCTTCTGATGACCATGTTGCTGCCAAGGTAACCAGCATGGACAGATACGAGGCACACACACACACACACACACACACACACACACACACACACACACACACACACACACACACACACACACACACACACACACACACACACACACACACACAGTATCAAATTTTAAGACACTTCCATATGGTTAATATATACTTAAGATAGTATGTATGTTAATATACAAGTTAGTATGTATATAATGTGAACTTTCAGCTATAAGGCTACAAGATAAACCAATGATTATTATTATTATTATTATTATTATTATTATTATTATTATTATTATTATTATTATTATTATTATTATTACTGTTACACACACACACACACACACACACACACACACACACACACACACACACACACACACACACACACACACACACACACACACACACACAGTAGAAGCTATTGAAGTGAGGAGCATACATTTTTTGAGAAGACCAAATAACATAGATATAGGGACAAGAGAACACAAATGTACTTCCTGTCCTATATTATTTTACTATAACTAACACACACACACACACACACACACACACACACACACACACACACACACACACACACACACACACACACACACACACACACACACACTTACTATATTGCTCCTTCAAGAGATTTTAAAAGAAGAGGCATTGAAGTAGATTCTGTAAAGACTAGAAACAACATTATCTGATGATCTTATGGTACAAATGTATAGTGTGTGTCATCTGTCTTTGAATACATCTAGCTAGTTGTCAGGAAGAGGTGTCAGGTATAAATGAATAGAACATATCCATTGGAGAGTTCTTCAGGATGGCTTGAGGCTCTGTAAAGGCATCTGTCAAAAATCTGCCTTCATCACCTTAGGCAGGGGTTAAACAACTAAGTGTAACTCTAAGAGGCTGACCACCTAAGCCTCATTGGGAGACTTCAAGACACTTCAGTAATTTTGGATAGTTCTTTTGTCTCTACTCTCTGGGGACTGGCACTTTCATTAGGCAATTTTTTCTGCGTTTTTGTTGCTAGAGACCCTGTTACATAGAAAAAAAAGAAGAGGAGTTACATCATGTGCCTACTGGTGTTAGAGGCTGAGATCATTAAAAAAATGGTAAAAACACATGTATAGGTATATTTCACTAACTGATTAGTTGATCAGTTAGAGAAAAGAACCTCTAACCCTTTTGCAGAGCATGGATTCTGAACGTGAGAAGTTCCGCACTTACATCGAGAAGACAGGAGTGATGTCTGCACTCACTGATGCATTGGTGCAGCTGTATGAAGAGCAGGAGAGGCCGTCGGATGCCCTTGGCCACATCAAGAAGACCCTAGGCTCCTTCACTCCCTCCATCCAACACTGCCACATGCTGGAGGAAAAGGTGACTAGCTGAGAAAAACAGAGTTTTATCTGATAAGTTAGATTATGCTCATTTCTTCCCTATATGGCTGTTTTAGTCTTCAAGTGTTGTGCGACTTCATATGCAGGACACCACTTGTTGGAACTTATAAGGCTTGATAGATGCTGCCTCTGATGTGTTATGTTCATAAGGAGTTACTGTAAAATGGTGGCATTATATATAGTGAAATTTATTTATTTACTTTTATTTGATTTAATTTTATTTTATATATTATTTTTTTGTGTGTAAGAAGTACTGCCCAAGGGCAAAAAAATATGTATAAAAAGGGCAAAGGATGCATGTGAAGTCTTGAATAGCATCTTGTTCTTTCTGTGGTGCCGTGTTAACAGGTCATGAACGATTCCACATGCAGACAGGATTTGGTTAATGCAGGTTTTAGTTCAGTCGCCTAATTGCTGCAGTTCTCCTTAACACGAAATTGTGTGAGGTGAAAATGAGTCAAGACTTGGTAAGAATGAAATATGAGCAGGTCCTACAGCTCATTAAACTCATATCAGTCAGTTCTTGAGTTCATGATTGGCATTCCTGTAGTATGGTGACCATCTTGTCTTGCTACTCAGACATTCTCCTCATCACTGACTCTGTACTTATTCTAAAATTTTTTCCTTTGCCACTGCAGGTGAAGGAGCAGGAAGCCATCATTGAATCCCAGCGCACGCAGATCAATGACCTCATGGGGGAGGTCACGAACCTGCGAGACCTTCTGGCACATGTGGAGGGCCGGGGGGAGGCCACCAAGACCCCCAGTGAGACCCCTCGCACCTCCTGAGTCCTGAGTCCTGAGTCTTGCAGCACTTCTTGTCCCACCATCACTGTTGGGAATGGAAGAGAGTGTCTAGTCTTAAGAATGTCTTCTTTTCACTACTACTTCTACTTAGCTTTTTACACCAAATAGAACAGGTCTATCCATATCAGATTTTTTTTATTATATCTTGTAAGTTTTTCTTTTTGCCAGAGAGTGGTGGTGTTGTTGGGTGTTGGAGTTGGTGGTGAAGTTAGTGCAACATGCTTTTCCTTTTATATTTTTCCTGATGCTATATATATTATAGAAGCCTCTTCCTCACAAGAGGTGAACTGACTGTCATGTCCTCCACACATGTATGTTGTCTCTCTATGTTTCATTATAGCTAAACATAATCTTAGCCTGACCAGATGGTTACAGCAGAGATCACTTTCCCTGTCCAAGTAAGAATTGAGAAGACAGACCACTTGAACACACTCAAATTTACTGACACCTGCCTCTTTTTGTTTCCATTGTGGAATGCTGTACTTTTCTTTTCCACTGCAGTGTTAGTCAGTCAACCATCACCATCCCTCATGTTTTACTTCAGTGTTATTCAGTCAGTCAGTCTGCAGCACAAGTAGAGTACAGTCACAAAAGCCATGTCATCAAGAGGCTTGTCAGCCTAGCTGTAGATGATTGAGGAATAAGATAAATGTAGAATACCTCAGTATTGAGAGCTCTTGATGTGTTATGTGTGCACATGAAAGCTTACACACACACACACACACACACACACACACACACACACACACACACACACACACACACACACACACACACACACACACACACACACACACACACTTTAAAAGCTGTACACTGCCTCAAGAAAAGTCAGAGATGTTGTAGTTTTCCATTGTGAACAGTCTGTATCCTGTCACTGCTGCCAGTCTCCTCATTTGGGCCAGCAAAACTTAAGAGGCTCCTTAATCTGCAAAAAAGGGATGTGACAGTTCCAGTGGGTTTTGATAGAAGACGTGTCACATATTTCTGAAATTAAGATGAAATTCCTTATCAGTATGTGATATTTTGCTCTGTCTGTTACAGAGCTGAAGGAAAGCTTAGTAATTATTTTCTTAATTAATTTTTTATCATAAAAGCAAAATCTTAAAAAAAAAAACATTAAAAGTGTTTTTGCCTTCAGCTTTTCATTCCAAAAAATTTAGAATGTATTTTTATATTATTTATTTCTAAATTTGTATCTATTTTTTTTACTTACTATTTACTCCAGAAGAGCTAAACAAAGTGAATGAAAGCATGTCATTGTTTCCTGAAATATATATTTAACAGTTTTCATAGAAAAAGCATCTTATTTTATATTTCTATATTATTTGTTCATTTGTTTCTATATTTATTATGTTCCTGATTTTTTTTCCTGCCCTCATGGTGTCCATGGATGTAATTTGTGCAATCCCAGCAGACTATGAACCTTCACCCCGCACCATTAGAAAGATGGAGTCGTATTTTTATATGCCATTATAAAAATAGTAATAAAAGTTCTCCAGTGCTGAAATGTATATTTGATTTATTACTCACAGATGGCCTGAAGGTAATCAAGCAAAAGAAGGAATCACAGACAAAGAAACTACATCACTGACCCATATGGATACTGAATGTGAATCATATAATGGTGTGTGACAGCTGTCAAAAATGCTGTGGTAGGGATGTTCAGAAATAAAGCAGAACCTGATTGTAGGTATATTGTAGAAGAATGCTGTCCTTAATGTTGAAAATGTGCTGTGCTGTAAGAGATGAGGTAAAGGCCTGGCTGTCAGCAACACTATCCCACAAATGTCCCACTTTGCTGCAATCCCACAAATATCCAGCTTAGCAGCCAGGTGGCCTCAGAGCAGGCAGGAAGACTAATCATTATCCAGGAACTGCCAAAGAGGCCAAAACTCCTGTAACAACACCCTAAGGTAGCAGTGACAATATAACATTGCTATTGTGGCAATTAACAGTCCCTGGCAAGAGCCTAAACATCCTGATCATATATGTAAAAAAAAAAAAAAAAAGAAAAAAAAAATCATTACGTACATTACAATCTTTGACCATTTTGGCTTGAATTTGTGCCTTTCAAGGGAAGGGCTCTCCTCCTGGTGGTTCTGGTGTAAGTGCCTCAGTTGATGTGGTGCATCTATCCTTTTGAGTTCTCAAACCTGGACCCAGTTCACAGTGGTGCTGGTTCATTCTGATGTCCATAGGCATGGAGTAAATTCCAGCCACTCCTATCTACTCTAACTGGATATTGTTGGTGTTAGCAGACCTCAACCTCTGTATTGATTTATTCTAGGTGTTGGTGGCCTGATCTTGCATGCATTCATCTAATGAAGATCCAGTCTGTCAAGCTTTACCAGGTTTCTTGGCCACCACAAACATCCTGGCACATCATCCTGTGGCCTCCCTGGCAGTCAAGGGCTAGGTGACTCCTCTTTTGACATCATCACTGGGGTGCTGTTTGACTTCTATCTCCCAATGTCTGGAGACTGAATTAATGATGTGGCATGCATATGGCTTTGAGCTGGGAGCCAGATGGATCCATTGAGAGAACCCTTCTATCTCTGATAGTGAGTAGTGGTCTGTGTTAAAAGTTGATGCAGAGAAGTTGGCAAGTAGCCAGACCTGCAGCCTTGGTGCATTCTCCTCTACTCTTAGAAATGGCATGACTGGAGCATATAATATTATTATGTCAAGGCTGAGTTGCTCCTGCCCACCTGCTGTTTGGCCATGATGGTGTGGGGTGGAGGGAGAGGGAAGGATGCATGCACCAATCCAAGGTCCTTGCTTGCAGTAAGGAACAGATACAGTTGTCTTGCTGGCTGAAGCATCCTACATAGAGTGGCCCTGGGAGGTGATGAGATAGGACATAGCTTCTAGGGTGGACAGCTGGATAGTCATCTCTTGGTGCCCTATGATGAGTCTGGCCTGTACATATTTGTATCATTTGCCAGATGACCAGCTCAGCAGGGACCCACACAGTGCCTGCATAATTTCTGGTCTCTCTTTAATTTCTGAATATGGCACAGAAAATCTTGTATTACTCAGTGACAAATAACACAATCTTCCAGGCAACACTGGCACTCAGCTGTTCCCTTTACTACGTTGAATATACCAAAACATTTTTTTTTTTTCTAAACTAAATTCCACATCTTGTTCTTTCCTAAATCAGTCTTCATGATGTTAGGTATTCTGCATCATATCTTGATTGTTTCCTTCCTCCCAGCTGTTAACTGAACAAGCCTTGTCTGCCCTTTTATGAAGTATAGATTACATGTATGGGGGAACCCTTCACTCATACAAGCTTACTAAATAGGTAGTCAAAAGCCTTGTTCTCATGCCCTATGAATTGCTTTCTCTGTTTTAAAACATAAGAACTTAAGAAAATAAGTAATGCTGCAAGAAGCCATCAGGCCTACATGTGGCAGTCCTGCATGAAACATATCTACCTATTTCCTCCTTTCATCCTCATCATAAATTTGTCTAATGACTCAGTACTAACAACCTGATTACTGAGTCTGTTCCATTTATCTACCAGTGTTTGAAAGCCTTCTCATCTCTTTTTAGATTTTTATGAAGCTTGAACCCATAATTTCTTGTCCTATCCAGATTACTGATCCTGAGAATTGTACTTATGCTAAATCCTTCTTAAATTTCCTATATCACTTGAGGAATCTTTATCGGATGCCCTCTTAACATAATTCACTCTAAGGAATGTAAATCCAATGTTTCACTCCCTGTCTGTCACAGTGGTGTAGCTCAGGCTATCTTCTACCACAATTTCCATGGAGACAAGGAAAAGTAATACCACGCTTGAGGGTTTTCTGTTTTGTCTATTCACGTCAACAAAAGAACAGGAGACGAGGTAATAACTACCAGCCGGATATTGTTATGGTGTGCTGCAGGTCCTCAGCACCTCACACCTCTCCTGTCCCAGGCAATGCAGGTGACCTTCACACTAACCTAAGGTGCGAGTCACTGTGTGCTCAGAGGCCCTGCAAGGTTCAGCTGATCCCTGGGAAGCCTTGGTCTGGCGCGCACGGGAACAATTAGAAATTTCCCTTACAATGATAAAAATCGAGTTCATAACTACTTGTGATAGATCCACTTTTCTTTTCCTCCACTTCCTTCTTCTTTCGACATAAAAAAAGCGAGGCGAAACTTTAAAAAATTAGGACCGGTTGGACGTCAAGTGGAGACGCAGCGCAGCCTCACGCAGGCCGGAGGAATTCACACCTGCCGTCCCTCAGCAGCCCTCCACCGCCACTCTGCCAGATAGCTTGTCTGAGCGCTTACGAGGTCTTAATGTTCGAGCAGTGCAACTTGAGTCTTGTTTGGACACGTGTAAAAAAAAAAAAAAGCATACATTGTAACGAGAAGACGAAGTAATAATCCGCCTCTCAACCTTTATTTACGTTCTTAGCAGATAAGTAAGAGGGAGAATTAATTTTGTGTTCGTTTCTGAATAAAAGACGAAGGTCACCGGTCATCATTTATAGGCTGACTTTGAGTGCCGAGATTTATCCTGTTCTCCACACCCACAAAAAAATCATCAGGGAGCAAAAACAAATGGCCGACTCACTTGGTCAAATAAAACGTGGTGCTCCCCGATAATGTTGACCGACGCGTCCGCCCTCACCTCACCCCCGCCACCCATCCCGCTGGCTTCCCTCCCCTTCACCCATCCTCCTGACCCACCTCCGTCCTCACCTATTCCACCACCCATCCCACTGGCCTCCCTCACCCCCTCCATCCATCCTCCTGACCCACCTCGATCGTCCTCACCACTTCCACCACCAATCCCGCTGGCTTCCCTCCCCCTCCGTCCATCCTCCTGTCCCACCTCCGTCGTCACCTATTCCACCACTCATCCGGCCATCGCTCTCCCTCCACCAGACTTACCGACGCATCTAAGAATCATATTAACTAAATAAATAAACAAGTACAATTTAGTTTCTATTACCGGATTTCGTGCTCCTTTTGCGAAATCACGGACGGGAGTGCTTGAGGGATTCCCAAGGACTTACCGCATCGTGACCAGAGAGAGGTGTACCGCCTTCCGTTACCGGAAGGATGCGCTTGTAATGTACATTTAAATCGGTGCTGGGCTGGACAGGAATGAGACTTCGGTAATGCTTTAATTCTTATGGTTGATAATTAGACGTGTTATTTAACTGATAATACTCCAGGATGGTCATGGTGGAGACCTAATAAATCAGTAGCGTATCTGAACGCTGGTGCGTACAGTACAAGGAGCAGCATCAGAGGCCATGCATGCATATGTAAAGAAGCATCATGCAGCGATGCAGGACTAATTTTTGCGATAATACATAACTAGTGATTTTTTTCCTATGGTATTAACCTTAATTTTTTTTTAGCTATGTTTCATTCTCTCATTACAAAATGGCAAATGCACAAGAGTGGGAGTTCGATGAGGCGTGAGGTAAGTGCAGGTGCACGAAGGTTCTGAATCCAGTCTCACATCCGTCTTGTCAGTGACTTCCAGGAACCATCAGCCAACCCTGCTGTCTCATGCCTCCTTCTTAATTAAACATAACAGCGTGCAACTGGCAAGCTGCAAGCAAACAAGAGCGACGGTGTTGGGATATTAAAGGGCGGTAGCCCGCGACGAGGGCAGTCCTGGAGCAGCTGTGGCAGCTCCTCGTACACACAGCCCTCATCCCTTACTCTGTACACTTGTCTTGGGCCTCCCGAAGACAAAACTCTGCTGTAAGTACCGATAGCTTCACTTCTGCCTTCAGTGCTAAGTCTGTGAATCTGAAGGATGGCAAAACAATCACATAACACTTAAGTTTTAGGATGTGGGACCATAATCGTTAGTGGTCCTGGTTAATAGTTGGCTTTTGTCTTCCCAAAAAGGAGGCCATGGGTAGGAGGACTTGTCTCCTGCTGGTGGTGGTGGTGGTGTCAGTGACTGGAGTCCTCTCTGCCGCTCTCCCTCACGCCAACGAGGACGACACCGAAGCCGAGCACCTCCTGAGACAAAAGCGAGAGGCCCATCGCAGTGCCGTTGCCATCGCCAGCATTGGTAGAAGCGGTGGGTGTTCGACCTGCGGCAGCGGTGGCAGTGGAGGGTACGGCAGCGGTGGCAGTGGAGGGTACGGCAGCGCAAGCAGTGGAGGCTTTGGAGGTGGAGGCTTTGGTGGAGGCTTCGGCGGAGGAGGTGGCTTCGGGGGAGGAGACTTCGGAGGTAACAATGGAGGAGGCTGTTCAGGAGGACTCTGTGGTGGAGGAGGAAGCTACGGAGGAGACAGCTGCGGAAGTGGTGAATGTGGTGGAGGCTGTGGAGGTGGAGGCTGTGGTCGCAGCGGCGGCGGCGGATTCGGCAGTGCGTGGAGCAGTGCCTCAGCCTATAGTAGCTCAGGATACAGGGGACGCCGCTCCCCACAGTCTGAACCGGTGGTGGACGAGGGGCAGCCATCGCAGGAGGATGTGACAGTGGAAGAGGAGGAGGTCGGCGGCAGGACGGTGCGTGAGGCCAAGAGAAGAATACCTATCGGCTCAGGCTCCTGGAGTGGATCCGCCTCGATCAGCGGCTCTGGATCAGGGCCTGGATCAGGGCCTGGATCAGGGCCTGGATCAGGCTCAGGCTCTATTAGTGGATCATGGGGCGGGTCGGGGAGCGGATCAGGAAGCGGGTCGGCATCAGGGAGTGGATCGTGGGGTGGCTCAGGCAGTGGATCTGCCAGTGGCTCGATATCAGGAAGTGGATCAGACTCAGGATCAGGGTCAGGCTCCATTAGCGGATCGTTTGGCGGCTCAGACGGTGGATCAGGCAGCGGGTCGGTATCAGGCAGTGGATCGTGGGGATCTGGTTCAGGTGGAGGAGGAGGAGGTGGTTGTGGTGATAGTGGAGGATGTGGTGGAGCAGGTGGAGGAGGTGGGGCAGGAGGTGGAGCAGGTGGAGGAGCAGGAGGTGGAGGAGGTGGAACCGGTGGTGGAGCAGATGGAGGAGGTGGATCAGGTGGAGGATTTGGAGGAGGGGGAGCAGGAGGTGGAGCAGGCGGTGGATCGGGAGGAGGATATGGAGGAGGTGGATCAGGAGGAGGAGGAAGTGGAGGTGGATCAAGTGGAGGATCAGGTGGAGGAGGAAGTGGAGGTGGATCAGGTGGAGGAGGAAGTGGAGGTGGATCAGGTGGAGGAAGCAGTGGAGGCGGATCAGGAGGTGGATCAGGTGGAGGAGCAGGTGGAGGAGCTGGAGGTGGATCAGGTGGAGGATCTGGAGGTGGATCAGGAGGAGGAAGCAGTGGAGGCGGATCAGGTGGAGGAGCAGGCGGAGGAGCTGGAGGTGGATCAGGTGGAGGATTTGGAGGTGGATCAGGTGGAGGAGGAAGTGGTGGGTCAGGTGGAGGAGCTGGAGGTGGAGGTGGAGTGGGTGGGGGATCGGGTGGAGGAGCAGGAGGTGGAGCGGGTGGTGGATTAGGTGGGGGATCAGGTGGAGGAGCAGGAGGTGGAGTAGGGGGTGGATCAGGTGGAGGAGGTGGTGGATCAGGTGGAGGAGCAGGTGGAGCAGGTAGTGGATCAGGTGG
Source organism: Scylla paramamosain (assembly GCF_035594125.1). Taxonomy (NCBI): domain Eukaryota; kingdom Metazoa; phylum Arthropoda; class Malacostraca; order Decapoda; family Portunidae; genus Scylla; species Scylla paramamosain. Next base: position 4,999,820 of record NC_087154.1, read on the forward strand.
AGGGTTTGGTGGAGGTGGAGGAGCTGGAGGTGGAGCAGGTAGTGGATCAGGTGGAGGAGCAGGAGGTGGTGTAGGAGGTGGATCAGGTGGAGGAGCTGGCGGTGGAGCAGGTGGAGGATTTGGTGGAGGAGCAGGAGGTGGATCAGATGGAGGATTTGGTGGAGAAGCAGGAGGTGGATCAGGTGGAGGAGCTGGTGGAGGAGCTGGTAGTGGAGCAGGAGGTGGATCAGGTGCAGGATTTGGTGGAGGAGCAGGAGGTGGATCAGGTGGAGGAGCTGGTGGAGGAGCTGGTAGTGGAGCAGGAGGTGGATCAGGTGCAGGATTTGGTGGAGGAGCAGGAGGTGGATCAGGTGGAGGAGCTGGTGGAGGAGCTGGTAGTGGAGCAGGAGGTGGATCAGGTGCAGGATTTGGTGGAGGAGCAGGAGGTGGATCAGGTGTAGGAGCTGGTGGAGGAGCTGGTAGTGGAGCAGGTGCAGGAGGTGGAGGAGCAGGAGGTGGATCAGGTGGAGGAGCAGGTGGTGGAGGATTCGGTGGTGGATCAGGTGGAGGCTTTGGTGGTGGAGGAGGAGGATTTGGTGGAGGATTCGGTGGTGGATTTGGTGGTGGTGGTGGTGGTGGTGGAGGAGGTGGGTATGGACGCTAGAGGGACACGAGGATGGACAACTCCTTGTGGATTACAACAGACGGTGAATGTGGAGGAGGAGCGGAGACTCCACATCTGCCAGAGTCCAGTCCACACGCGATCCACTCCTCCCGCTCCCTTCATTATGTACTACTACTACTACTACTACTACTACTCTCACTGTCTTGCAACATACACAAATACATGCATGTCTACACACATAAAGCATATTTCCAAGCTAAGGGCATTAAAGAAAACAATGCTTTCATCAAATATTGTTAGGATGAAACACACACACACACACACACACACACACACACACACACACACACACAAATACACATACATCTTGATCTCCCATCACAGAATTACACGCACGCCGCAGTAACAACGCTGCACGCCTCGACTCCTCTCAGCTGGTTTACTGTTTCCAGAGTTACTCATGAAAGAAGCAAAGAGATAAGCTTGTGTTACGTTTTCTTTTCTTTTCCTGGTCAACGCAAACTTCATGAAATATTTAAGAAAAAAATATTTTGCATGTGAGAAGTCTCTGAGTATGTATACATGAAAAATACATCAAAGGTACACATAAACGACTTTCTCAGCAATTTCTACTCTATTATTGCATCGTTTAAGTTTTGTCAGGTTTGAAATAGTGATTATCCTTTATTTCATGAGATAATACAGCTGGGCACATAACAATAAATGTATCAGAACATGTTGAGAGCATCTTATCCACCCTTCGAATAATTCGATGCACACTTGGTTTTAGACGTATGCCAATAAAACCAAACAGTTGTTTTAAAATCCCCTATCTGCAATTTTGCGTTGCGGCTTCACTTATTTCACCCAGACTTCTACAATAAAAAGGCCTTGGTTTAAATGTGTTTTCAATGGTGTTTTTTATAATCCTAGTGATTGTTTAGGGATGATTCCGGACAACCGCCTGGAAAACAGCAACGAAAACCTGACTAATTATCTCATCTGGTCCTTAAAAGAGTCCGAAGCGTCTCAGAATACGAGTCTTGCTGAGTCTAACCAATAAACAATGTATACAATCAAGATGAGCTCGAAAAGAATATCGATATAAGGATTTAATACTAAAAATTTTAAGGGAAAACGTAAGTTTAATGTGGCCTTGAGCGAGGTGGGCCAAGCGTGAGTTTAAATGCTAGTCCATAGATGGCTCTGGTATTTTATTTACACTTGCTCAGTCGAGTAGCGCAGTGACCTTCACGGTATTCCCTTGGTGTGAGCGTGCAGCAGCTGATGTGTCTGTTCCCCTCCTTTTTCTTCTCCTCTTCCTTCTCCTCTTCCACCTCCTTCTTTTCGTTCCTTGTTTTCCTCTCCCTTCTCTCTTTTTTTTTTCTATCCTTCACCTCTGACCAATTATTTCTTCTTCTTCTTCTTCTTCTTCTTCTTCTTCTTCTTCTTCTTCTTCTTCTTTCCCTACCCTCCTCCTCCTCCTCCTCCTTATCCTCAGGACTCTTCTTCCTCCGCGTCACGTAAGTAAACTTCAACTTCTAAGTAAATCTTGTCGGGTGTTCATGTCTTTTAAAAGGAAAGCCACTTGACAGCTGTGCAAGACCCGGAGACATCTTGAGAGAGCTAACCTTCGTGTTTCAGAAGTTTATCTTCACCGAACTGGCTTTAGTGGAAGTTATCGGGGGTTTCAAAAGTGTTTTCATGACTAGTCAACACTGTCAATAGGAAAAGTCAATCATGAAAACTCGCTTGATATTCTTTGTACGCTTTAAAGCTTTGCCCTCGTGAGAAACCAAAACACTTAGGGCCCTAGAGCGAGGCACCTTGGACAGGCTTATGCAAGAAACTTCATGATAACAACCTCACCTTTCCTCGTAAGATTTTCAAATTCCTACTATTATTTGCCCTTATATAAAAAAAAGAAAAAAAATATTAGGGAGACCGGATAAAATACAGAGGAAAACATAAGGAACAACATATGGTTTTCATAGATCTAGAGAAGCCATATGACAGAATACCGAGGCAGGAGCTGTGGAGATGCCCGAGAGAGAGAAGACCCAAGATTAGATGGAAAGATTGCATACAAGATGACACGAGAGAGAAGGGACTAGATACCAGAGGAAATTGGAGGCGGCTCATCAAAAACAGCGACCCCGTATAAAGATGGGCTCATAAGCTGACGACGAAGATTAGGGAGACCGGACAAAGGCAAGAAAAAATAAAGGGAGGGAAAAAAACATAAAATAAATTGTAATAAAATTAAATAAAGCCTGCTCCTGATGCCATCCCCAAAAATAGGCGGGTGGAGGATCGAGAAAGAGATCAATGTGTTTTCTGAATCAGACATGTATAACCCTTATTATGTGGACGTCCTCAAGGGGAAATATATATATCGGTAGATAAACAGACATGCAGATAGATAGATAGATAGATAGATAGAGAGACAGGTAGGTAGATAGTCAACTTGTTGTAAATCACATACTGGTTACCCTCAAACTGCATCCGGTTTTCTGACCGTCACTTTTTAAGCAATGTATTTAATCCTTTAAGTGAATTCTTTTTCATGGAAACACTTATCATGAGCTCTCTCTCTCTCTCTCTCTCTCTCTCTCTCTCTCTCCAGGATGGAAAGACGTTTCACGAATGCTTTCTGGCAACCACTCCACTGTTCCACGCTTGTTGAACCACGTAGTGCAAACAGTCCACGAAGCAATAACCTGATTGTACCTCGTCTTGGGAGAGAGAGAGAGAGAGAGAGAGAGAGAGAGAGAGAGGGGGGGGGGCTAGTCTATAGTTTTATCAGCGTGGTCACTGGAACAACGGTAGTGGGGAGACTGGTCAGTGGAGGGTAAGTGTAGTCAAGGATTTCTTCCGTGTATGTTATGTTTGTTTATTTCTCCTACGTACTCTTGTAGGTTCAGATTCTAGAACGCTTTATTGTTGTTGTTGTTGTTGTTGTTGTTGTTGTTGTTGTTGTTTCTTGTTCTTTTTTCTTCCTTATTTTTTGCTTTCCTTTTTCTTGGTGTTTCTTGCTTACCTCTTTCTTTCGTTCTACTTCCTCTTCTTCTTTTTCACCACCACCACTACCACTACTACTACTACTACTACTACTACTATTACCACTGCCGCCACAAGCACCATCACCGCCATCATCTTACGTCAAGAGGAAGCTTTAAGCGACTGAGGTGACAGTCGGCATCTTACTACTAAAAAAAAAAAAAAGATAATAAACAAACACTAATTTTTCACAGGCGGGTATACGTGGACAAAAATTTTACATGTGAGGGAGCATCTAATTGTAGGAACGGCCCATGCAGGAGCCGAATGGTGCCCTAGGTTATGTTAAAGTTATGTATGCTTATGGAGATTTTAGCGGGAGGGGGGGAAGGGAATGTTTTAGTTGGTGCTCAGGAGTCTGCCTCACCACGCACCCTGTCGGTCACTGTCGTCCCTCCCTCCGACCTTCGCTGTGCCATTGTTCTGGGAAGGAAGCGCATGAACATATTGGTGTGGGGATATTCCAGACAGGAAGCGATGGGGTCAGACAGAGAGAGAGAGAGAGAGAGAGAGAGAGAGAGAGAGAGAGAGAGAGAGAGAGAGAGAGAGAGAGAGAGAGAGAGAGAGAGAGAGAGAGAGAGACAATTTTCGTTGTTTGCAGGAAAATTTAAAACATTCGCTACATTTTCATTCGGGCCATGTTTGAGTAAGACAGCGAGCCGCGGTGCAGTGGTTATCGCGTTTGGCTCGTTAAACACAGAATGGACACGAGATTTAAGATAAGAGTTGGGCTTAGTAACCCAGCATTCCCGCCAAGACGCCTCAAACCAGTGCGGCGTGATGTACGACTGATCTCTTATGTAGGTTGATAATGATGTGTAGCATCGAAGGGTGCCCAATGCCGCTTACGAGTAAAGCAAGATAAGTGAATGTCTTTTATAAACTCCTCATATCCTTTTTGAATTCTGCAGTAAATCTATAATTCGACGGGTAAATAAGCAAATAAATTGATCATTGTCATCATCATTGTCATAATCCTCATCATCTTCATCCTCCTCATCAAAACATATCCTACGCTGTATTTTTAAAGCAAATCTTTTATCCAGCCAGCCAGTCACTCAGTCAGTTAGCCATTCACTCAGGCAGTCAGTCAGTCAGTCAGTCGGTCAGTTACCCGTACTCAGTTAGTTAGTCAGTCAGTCAGTCAGTCAGTCAGTTCGCCGTACGCTCAGTCAGTCATTCAGTCAGTTGGTCATACGTTTAGGCAATCAGTGAGTCAGGCAGTCAGTTAGCCATATGTTCAGTCAGTCAGTTACCCATACGTTCTGTCAGTCAGTCAGTCAGTCAGTCAGTCACCCATATGCTCAGCCAGCCGGTCAGTCAGTTAGTCAGTCAGTCAGTTAGCCATACTCTCAACCAGTGAGTTTGTCAGTCAAGTCAGCTAGCCATACGCTCAGTCAGTCAGTCTGTTAATTAGACATACGCTGTCAGTCAATCAGTCAGTCAGTCAGTCAGTCAGTGAGTCAGTTAGCCATACACTCAGTCAGTCAGTCGGTCAATCAGTCCATCAATTAGCTGCCGTGGCATCACAAAGGGTCTGGTCTGGCTTGCCTCGCCAACCGGCCCTGCAGCGCTGACCTCTGATGGCCGCCGCGCAACGAGACCCATTAACAGACACTGGACTTCCCGCTGCTGACGTCATACATGGCCGGGCCTCGCTTGTCCCCTCCTTCTCGGAACGCCCCCCAAAGTTACCATCCTTCAAACATTGCCGACTCACCCTTGTTGCCTAAATAAATATCCAAAGCAATCGGTCAGTCGGATGGTAAATTATGCAGCATTTCCAGGAGGATATTTAAGGAGTGTGGTGTGTGGCCCTGGGCAGTCAGGGTGCATCCTCAGCCCTGTACGGTAGTCGACACACGCCTCACCTTGCACGCCGCTGTCCTCCTACTCTGGTCCGCTTCTCACGTTGTAAGTGTCTTGATCAGATAGTTTTGCTTGTAGATGTCATGTTGTGAATGCTACAGCTCTCCATGGGTCCTGTAGATGTGTGATGCTGTTCATGACAACGTGATGATATAGTGGGTTTAGTGCAGTCATTATATGAGAAAGTGTTCACGGAGTTGGTTGTTTTCAGGCGTGGAGCAGCCATGCACAGGTGTGCTGTGCTGCTGCTGCTGCTGGCGGCGATGGCGGTGCTGGCTGAGGCGCAATTTGAACGTGGCTCAGACATCCGTCGCCAGCAAAATCGAGGCGACCACGACAACGCTGACCACGACAACGCGGACCACGACCATACTGGCCACGACCACGCAGCTTCCTCCCGCGTAAGAAGGCACGACGATCACGATGGCCATGACCATGCTGGCCACGACCATACTGGCCACGACCACGCAGCTTCCTCCCGCGTAAGAAGGCACGACGATCACGATGGCCATGACCATGCTGGCCACGATCATACTGGCCACGACCACGCAGCTTCCTCCCGCGTAAGAAGACACGACGATCACGATGGCCATGACCATGCTGGCCACGACCATACTGGCCATGACCACGCAGCTTCCTCCCGCGTAAGAAGACACGACGATCACGATGGCCATGACCATGCTGGCCACGACCATACTGGCCACGACCACGCAGCTTCCTCCCGCGTAAGAAGACACGACGATCACGATGGCCATGACCATGCTGGCCACGACCATACTGGCCACGACCACGCAGCTTCCTCCCGCGTAAGAAGACACGACGATCACGATGGCCACGACCATGCTGGCCACGACCATACTGGCCATGACCACGCAACTTCCTCCCGTGTAAGAAGACAGGGCATTCATGGCAATCACAACCACGGTCACAACCATGGCGGCGGCGGCTCACTCACCAACAAGCCAGGCGTCGGTGGCGGCAACCCAGGCGGGAACTTCGGCGGCGGGTCTCTCACCAACAAGCCAGGCGTCGGCGGTAACTTCGGCGGCAACCCAGGCGGGAACTTCGGCGGTGGGTCTCTCACCAACAAGCCAGGCGTCGGTGGCGGCAACACAGGCGGGAACTTTGGCGGCGGGTCTCTCACCAACAAGCCAGGCGTCGGCGGTAACTTCGGCGGCAACCCAGGCGGGAACTTCGGCGGTGGGTCTCTCACCAACAAGCCAGGCGTCGGGTTCGGGCAGATCCATCGGCGGGCGGCCAGAGGAGCGGCAGCGGTGGCCGAGGAGGAAGCCAGCCTGTCGCGAGCCACCAGGGAGGCGCATCGGAAACCGTGCCACCTGTGTAACCTTGGCGGCGGCGGCGGAAGCGGCAGCGGTTCCTGGAGCGGCTCCTTCAGCGTCAGTGGTTCCAAAGGATCCGGATCTGGCTCCGTTAGCGGCTCACTTGGTGGCTCTAAGGGGTCCGGGTCTGGCTCCATTAGCGGCTCATTTGGCGGCTCTAAGGGATCAGGAGGATCAGGATCCGTCAGCGGCTCCTTCAGTGGCTCTAAGGGATCAGGCTCAGGCTCAGCGAGTGGATCGTTCAGTGGCTCTGGCTCTGGCTCAGGATCCATCAGTGGCTCGTTTGGAGGTGGTGGCGGCAGTGGTGGTGGCTGCGGTGGTGGTGGTGGTTGTGGTGGTGGTGGTCATGGTGGTGGTGGTGGTGGAGGTCACGGTGGTGGTGGTGGTCACGGTGGTGGTGGAGGGCTAGGTGGTGGTGGAGGTGGAGGTCACGGTGGTGGTGGAGGTGGAGGTCACGGTGGTGGTGGTGGATCAGGTGGAGGTTTTGGTGGTGGTGGTGGTGGAAGTCACGGCGGTGGTGGTGGATCAGGTGGAGGTTTTGGTGGTGGTGGTGGTGGAAGTCACGGCGGTGGTGGTGGATCAGGTGGAGGTTTTGGTGGTGGTGGAGGTGGAGGTCACGGTGGTGGTGGTGGTCACGGTGGTGGTGGAGGGTTAGGTGGAGGTGGTGGTGGAGGGTCAGGTGGAGGTGGTGGTGCAGGTCACGGTGGTGGTGGTGGATCTGGTGGTGGATCAGGTGGAGGTTTTGGTGGTGGTGGTGGTGGTGGTCACAGTGGTGGTGGATCGGGAGGTGGAGGCTTTGGTGGAGGTGGATCATCAGGTGGTGGATCTGGAGGAGGATTCGGTGGTGGTGGTGGATCAGGTGGCGGTGGATCAGGCGGTGGAGGCTTCGGAGGTGGATCAGGAGCAGGTGGAGGCTTTGGAGGTGGATCAGGAGGAGGTGGAGGCTTCGGAGGTGGATCAGGAGCAGGTGGAGGCTTCGGAGGTGGATCAGGAGGAGGTGGAGGCTTTGGAGGTGGATCAGGAGGAGGCGGAGGCTTTGGAGGTGGATCAGGAGGAGGCGGAGGCTTCGGAGGTGGATCAGGAGGAGGTGGAGGCTTCGGAGGTGGATCAGGAGGAGGTGGAGGCTTCGGAGGTGGATCAGGAGGAGGCGGAGGCTTCGGAGGTGGATCAGGAGGAGGCGGAGGCTTTGGCGGCGGAGGTGGAGGAGGCGGCGGCTTTAGCGGAGGCGGAGGAAGCGGAGGTCGGGGATGCCTGACCAACAAACCCGGGGTGCTGTGCCCTGGGGGAGGAGTGCAGGTCGGGGGCAGCGGGGGAGGCTACGGCGGGGGTGACGGAGGCGCGTGGGCTACCGGGGGCGCCTACACCTCTGACGGTAGCGGTGTGAGGGGCCTGCGAGTGAATGTGAGGAGCGGCGATGCTTAACCTCATTTCCCTGCAGAAGAACGAGAATTGCAGTGGTGTTGCTGAGCTGTGTCCTTGTGTGTTAGTTGAATAATTCAATAAAATTCTGTCCAGCGTATTTTCTCTAGTTAAAGTGTTTGCTCTCTACGTAATGTTCTCACTGTTGCAGAGTTGCCCTGTCACTTGTGTTCAATAAAGAAAAGTATTCATGTGAGGTCCTTTTCTGTTCACCTGATCCATTGTATGTGTAATGTCTCGTGATACTCCGAGCGTTGCTCAAGACTCGTGTGGGGCCATCTGCTGTTACTTATCATTATTATTATTATTATTATTGTTACTATTATCATTATGTTATTGTTGTTGTTGTTGTTCTTGTGGTGGTGGTGGTGGTTGTTGTCGCTATCGTCGTTGTGTTTGTTTTTGTTGTAGTTATAGTTAATGTTATTGTTGTTGTTTTTGTTCCTGTTGTCGTTGTTACTATTGTTGTTGTTGTTGTTGTTGCTGATGCAGCTGGTGCTGCTGCTGCTCCTCTTCCTCTTTCTTCTTCATCACCATCATCCTTCTGTTACTGTACTATCATTTGCCGCCTGATCAGCGCCAGAGAGGCTGGAAAGTGGCAACACAAAATCAGATTATTCACATGCAGTGAAATGCTTCTCGCTGACTGTACTGCATAGTGATTGATGCTTATTGCTTTTCTGTCAGCAACATGACAAGTACAATACGGATAATAAGTCAATATTCATGATATTGACGTTGTGCTCAATATGTTAATGGTTTACTTAAGGGGATGTCACACAGTGCCGACTTAACGTCCTCACGCGACGATCTAAGGATTTGGTGTGAATCGGTTGCTATTTGCCCAGAAAAATAAGAGACTGATGTGGCAGTAACAGTGCCACCTCCCCATTCCCCGCAAGAATGGTTATTGTGGTGTTCTAGGCAAACGGAGAATAGTCATGACGATGCAAAATGCAAGGTCTTCAGGCGCACACGTAAGCCACTTACAGTGTGACCATTGTTCCCTGTGTGACCTGCTTGCCTCCCACCACTAAGATATACTAGTTTGACATTAATTTGCGGCGAGCGATGAGGTCACTTGACATGACGAGGATAGTGAATGAAGGATACAATAATGGAATAAATTAAGTAAATTTAAATATCTTGATGTTTTATATATATATATATATATATATATATATATATATATATATATATATATATATATATATATATATATATATATATATATATATATATATATATATGTATATATTTAATATGGACGGAGGGAGACGCTTTGGGTGGGTCTCAGTACAGCTCACTCAGCACTACTTAGCTCGGCCCGCACTACCTCCCCACAATGGCAACAAATAACGCCTAATTTTGTTTTTTACAACAAAGTGCTTTCTGTTTAATTCCTTTCGTATGCTTTGTATAGTAAGTAAGGGAAAAATGAACTTCCTCTCCGTAGAAAGGGATATATATATATATATATATATATATATATATATATATATATATATATATATATATATATATATATATATATATATATATATAGAGAGAGAGAGAGAGAGAGAGAGAGAGAGAGAGAGAGAGAGAGAGAGAGAGAGATACGAAGATATCTCCGTGGGTAACCAAGTGAATGAGACAAATAGGAGATATATTCATGTGATATTATTTCAAATTTTAAACAATAGTGATCATGTTGATATGATGATAAGCCCTGAAAAAAAATATATCCTGATAAAGTACTGGACTAAGAAATGTTCCCTACAATTTTGTTGAGCAGCCTGTTTACGGTAAAAAGAAAGTCATTGGTTGGTACGTAGACAAAATTGTAGAGTTAACCATAAAATTCAGAAATATAGTTGACATTTTCTAAATATTCTAGGAAAATTAATTCTCACCTCTTTTATGGGAAACAACGAGATTTAGGAGCTGTCATACCTGAGGATGAAGATGATTCAGGCTTGCTGATGATGGTGATGATGATGTCAATGACCCAGAGTTCACTGCTAACATAAATAAGAATGATTCAGGTGATGTGGTCAGTGATCTTTCAAATGATGATGAGCAAATACCAAGTGGTTCAACAGTGCAACCCTGTGCCAAAAAACGTAAAGTGAAAACACCTCAGGCTAAATTGGTTCCTATTGAGAAAAATGACACACCAGCCTCTCATGTCAAGGATCCCACAAGAGAAACGCTTTGGAAAAAAAGAAATACTGAGAACACCTACCCATCAGAGAAAGATTTTACTGTCCCAGACGATTTTTCAACACCAATTCATTTTTTTCTCCTGAATTGGTAGATCTTGTTGTACAACTAACGAATTTGTTTTCAGTTCAGGAAACAACACGTAGTATGTGTACAACTGTAGGGGAAATGCAAAAATTTTTGGCTGTTACTCTCCATGGGAATATGCCCGTTACCATCAATGGATGATTATTGAAGTGTACATTTTAGGTATCCACTTGTGGCTGATATAATGAGTTCAAAAAGGTTCAAATGCCTGTAAAAGGTATTTATATGTTATTGACAACCATGAAAAGGACACCTAAAATGATAAGTTTCACAAAGTAAGGTCTCTGTTTGAAATGGTTCGCAGACAGTGTAAGAAGACAGAGGGAAGTAATCACCAAAGTGTAGATGAGGTGATGGTGCCCTACAAGGATACAAAGGCTGGGACACTAAGACAGTATGTGAAGAATAAGCCTCATAAATGGAGCTTCAAGATTTACTGCAGATCTAGTTCATCTGATTTTAGAAGCTATTAAAACAAAAAGTATATTACTCTTGAGAATCTACATTTTTTTGTCACTGCATAGGAAGAAATAATGTATAAGTTATTTTTACCATGTCCTGGTATATCAACAAAATTGTTGAGGGTCATGCTATGAAACCTATAAATAATATGAAAAAAAAAAAACATCTAAATAAAAGTTGTTCCTTATTATCGAAAATATAAGATAAAAACAAAAAAATAATTTTCTATTATGAAAATCCCCAAGTGACTATTAAAGGGTTTATTAATAGTTGGCTTTTGTCTTCTCCCCCAAAAAGGAAGCCATGAGTAGGAGGATTTATCTTCTGGTGGTGGTGGTGGTGGTGGTGGTGTCAGTGACTGGAGTCTTCTCTGCCGCTCTCCCTCACGCCAACGAGAACGACAGTGAAGTCGACCACCTCCTGAGACAAAATCAAGAGGCCCATCCCAGTGACGTTTCCTTCACTAACGATGATGAATTCGGCAACACCGGTTCCAGCATTGAGTGGGACAGTGCCTCATTCTTTAGTGGCACAGGATACAGCGGGAAGCGATAAGGAGCAGCCATCTGGAGACTCATGTGTTTGGTCTCTCATGATTTCCTTGTTCCAGAGTTGACTTGTCACTTGTGTTCAATAAAGAAAATTTTATGTGAGGTCCTTTTCAATTCACATGAGCCTTTGTGTAATGTGTGGTCTGGTGACACCCGCACTGCTGAAAACTTGTGTGGTGTTATTTGTTGTTGTTATTATTATTATTATTATTATTGTTGTTGTTGTTGTTGTTGTTGTTGTTGTTGTTGTTGTTGTTGTTGTTGTTGTTGTTGTTGTTATTATTATTATTATTATTATTATTATTATTATTATTATTATTATTATCATTATTATTGTTGTTGTTGTTGTTGTCGTCGTCGTCGTTGCTCCTCCTTCTCTTCTTTTCTTTCTCTTAGTATCATTTGTCGCACGGGGAGCATCAGAGAGGCAGAAGAGTGGCAAGAAACACCAGACTTGACCTCCATGCAGTGAAATTTCTCTGGCTGACTAGTGACTGATACTTATTGTATGACTCTTAGCAGCATGGCAAGCAAATGACATTCAATTTTCCTGATTCTTTTGAGCTTGATATGTTAATGGCTTATTAGCACCAACAACTGCTGATCCTGCTTTATCCTGCTTGCTTCCTTACATTAAAATATATTTGCTTGACCTCAATTAGCGGCGAGCGATGGTGTCACATGATACGGAAGACGAGATATGAAGTGACTGAACGAAACTTTAATGGAATAAGATTGCTGGTTTTTAAGGATGCTCTCATGACTGTGGTAATTGCTTAACAGGCATTCTATATCATTAATATAGGAAAACAACCGTGAGAACCCCACTAATCATCTATGCGGCCTTTACACGTGGTCGTGGTTCGATAACAAAGCGTTTAGGAATGAACCAAAAAGTGTCAGTCATAAAGCAGTATCAGGCAACTCCCTCCGCTGATAACATTTTCAGTTGCTGGTCTTTGCGGAGCTTTTAACAACGCCGTTCATTGGTCCATGTATTAATTTGCATTCGAATTATAGATACAGTATTTAGAGACACGTGACATGAGTTCCTGCGGCAACTGTACAGCAGGGAACACGCCTCAGCTTTATGCCGGTGATTGTTATGGCTCCTCAGCTTAATGAAATGGTCTTGTGTCAAACTGGATTATAATGTGGGAAAGACAAGACAGGACTTCTGAAAGATTACAATACAACTTTGCAAGATAGTGCTATAATATAGAAAGATAACACTGTAATAGTGAAAGATAGTTCTAAAAGTTTAACATAGAGCACATTAAGTTTGAAAGATAACACTAGAAATCAATGTTTCCCAAGCTTTGTGGCGCGCCTCCTTAGCGAGCCGTGAGGATATGTTAAATCATCTGTCCCCCCGCCCCCCGAAAAAAAAAAAGTTAAAAGTATATAATGAAATGACTACAAGAACAACAGAAAACAGGTATGTCTTATAAAAGGAATGCCGCGTGTGAGACTGATGGGTTCTTGCAGCTTTCCTTGCTTTGGGTTATACACGTTAAACCAGATGGCTTCTCGTTTCTTCTTGTTTTCTCATATTCTTATGTAACAACAGCTTTGTGGCTGACGTAATGGTTCTTGTAGGAAAAATCCTAAGTTAGAGAGAGATTGTCATTCTTTTGGTAACACTAGTAATCAAAGAGAGTTAAGATGTATTTGCTTAATGTATGATATGATCGGGGTAAGTATTATTACAGATATTTCGAAACTGTCCTTCTTTCGTCTTCCATTTCTCCTCCGCCTCTGTCTTTCTTCCTTTATCCATCCTCTGTTTGCACTCCCTTTTTCTGTGTTGCCTATCCATGTGTATCTAACGATCTCTCTCTCTCTCTCTCTCTCTCTCTCTCTCTCTCTCTCTCTCTCTCTCTCTCTCTCTCTCTCTCTCTCTCTCTCTCTCTCTCTCTCTCTCTCTCTCTCTCTATATATATATATATACACACACACACACACACACACACACACACACACACACACACACACACACACACACACACACATACATATATGAATTCAATGGACGAGTTATTCGCTGTGGTGGCCATGCTGGTTTTTCTGGTGTGAGTGGATAACAGAGAGAATGGCTCATGTTTGTCACCTGTTCATCACTGTGAGATTCTCGTCCGAATCAAGTGGGGTCCCTTGGCCAGCACCTCTGTTACTTGTTAGAATCACCAACAGGCCTGATTGTGATCTGGAGTTGTTAGTTTCTTTAAGTAGCGTGGCGAGCACTAGAATGTGGCGTTACTGGGATACATGATGAGCTCATGTGTATGTCTCACTGTTGTGCTTCGTCCTTACTCATTGACGTGGGACAAGTTCGACATGATTTTCAAAGTTATCAGAGGCAACGAAAGGAGTGATGGAGTAATGCAATATTTCCTTTCTCTGTCTCCCTCTTTTTATTCACAAGGGAGGCAGACCAAGTGCAAGATCAAATAAAAAAAATACCCAGTCATTTTCTCTCTAAAAAGAAATCAAGAGGTAATTTCATAATGAATAAGCGATTCAGATTAAGAGATTAATTAAGGTGCTTGCTGTTTCACATTCTGCCCGGTAAAATATTCTGGAGTGACTCAAATTACAGATGATTGTCATCAGCAATTAAAGTGTTTATTGGTGTTCTGATACTCTTCTAAACTTATTCCTCTACTGTTTATTTTCATAAAAGTGACTCGCAAACCCGCCTTAAGTGTGTGCGGCTTTACTCCAAGGAAAGGTTATGTACCCCTTGATGTTCCCATTCTCCGCCATTCTTACAGTGATTGATCCTTTATTACTGCACTGTGCTCTACATGTTTTGCAGCCCTTACCAACATAGTCGTTTGAGAATATGCTTCCAGCTGGGTGAGTGACGGGACAGCTCACGCAGTGCTGCTCAGCTCGGATCGCTCTGCCTCCCCACAATACCACCAAATAACGCCTAATTTTATTCTTGGCAGCACTGTGCCTTCTGTTTGATTGTCTTAATTTTTTTTTATTTTACGTTAATTGGGAGAAAAAATGTCATTCTTTTTCGCAGAGAGAAAGAGAGAGAGAGAGAGAGAGATAGATAGATAGATAGATAGATAGATAGCTAGCTAGCTAGCTAGCTAGCTAGATAGATAGATAGATAGATAGAGAGAGAGAGAGAGAGAGAGAGAGAGAGAGAGAGAGAGAGAGAGAGAGAGAGAGAGAGAGAGAGAGAGAGAATGTTTAATATGTTCCTATACAAACTAGTAAAAAAAAGATATTTGAAAATCCTGAAATCGTGTAGGAAGAGCATCTGTCTGTTTGAATGTTTGTTTATTTATTATTGTTTATTGTCAAAAATAAACTAGAGTTATTTGTATTTATCTTTTCTGCATGTAAATATTCTTTAGAGAGAGAGAGAGAGAGAGAGAGAGAGAGAGAGAGAGAGAGAGAGAGAGAGAGAGAGAGAGAGAGAGAGAGAGAGAGCACATGGGCATACAGCACCACTAATAGATCACTAAACTTAACTTTCCACCGCCGTGCTGCAATCAGTCATGAAGGAAGGACAGTTTCCGGTGAGGTCACGTGTGTAGCTGCAGGCAATGGGAAAAAGGCCTTCATTCATCTCTCATATCATTAAGAAATCGAACTTTCCCTTGCCATGGTAGTGTGTGTCATGTTGCAGCCACCCGTGAAGGAAAGACTTTGTGAGGCGAGGTTACGTGGGTGCAGCAGGCACTGGGAAAAAGAGGCTTGTGTTTACTTCTCAATGTCCTCCACCTACTGCTAAACTTCCCATTGAATTCCCCGTTAATACACGTCATGGGATCGGGGAAGGTAAGGTTTGTTTCTTCCTTATTTGCCGTCTGTTTGTATCTTCCTTAACCGGCAGCTTACGTCACTGGTTGTGTTTTCTCTTCTCATCCAGCGTTTTAGCGGCGACAAAGAGAATGAAGGAGAGGGCGCAGTATAGTTTTATGTATGCAGGGGAACTACGCCTTATCACCACAGGTCTCGCTTGTCTCATTTCTGCATAGATTACCTCGAAGCCTCATGTCTGGGATGTCCACATGAGTCACTAGCATGGCATTTACTGTTTGTTTGCTTGGCGTGGGTAAGAGAACTGTTTAAGAGTAAATCTGCGTGGGTGTGTGTAATGAATGTGTTGCGTAGTGGCCGCTCAGGATATGTGGACACTTCCTACGTGTTTAGTTAGCTGTGGTTGTGGGAACGCAGGGGAGGAGTCTGTACCACCTGTATTTGTGATCCCTCCACACACACACACACACACACACACACACACACACACACACATACGGAGAGTCCAGTAAGTCAGTAAGTTCTCTGTTGGATGCGTGTAATCAAGTGCTGCCCTCAAATTTTACGGGAAATTTTACCTTCGCGTGTAATAACAACAGGCAGTCATTTGTTTTGGCTGTCATGTGCAACGTTCGCCCATCACCGCGTCGTGTGAAGGATGGAAGTGACTCAGCAGGATGCGAGGGCGAGTCGCACGGGACACGCATCAGTAAATTTCTCGGAATCGCGGCAGTGAAGACAAACACGAAGGGAGAAGGGGAAGGTTCCAGCGTGTTTTTAAGTGCCGGGCAGTGCCGCTGACAGGCAGTTGGTGTGCAGCTGGCGTCTCCTCCTTGCAGACTTTGAGAGACGTTCTGTAACTTCACTCACGCGACACACCCCACGGACCATGATGAAGTAAGTGTGTTTGCCTTCACGTCCAAACTGCACAGCCTTTCAGAAGAGCTTACAGTTAATTGCAGGAGTTATTTTATTCTTAGTTTTAGCCACAAATCTTTACACAGCGTTGAAAGTGAGATAAACATAGTAAAAATATTAGAGCGAGGCATAAGCACATTTGGCTTCACGTGCTTATGTTCATGTCTCTCTTATTTTTCAGGTTCATCATGGGCAGGTGGGCATCAGCGGCCCCCTTGCTGGTGCTCCTGCTGGCGGCGGGTGTTCCCCAAGGAGAGGCCATGAACCTGAGGCGCAGTGAGAGGAGCAGCTCTCTCACCAACAAGCCAGGCGTAGATGGCTCCCACAGTGGCGGATCACTTACCAACAAGCCAGGCGTCGATGGCTCCCACAGTGGCGGGTCACTCACCAACAAGCCAGGCGTCGATGGCTCCCACAGTGGCGGGTCACTCACCAACAAGCCAGGCGTCGATGGCTCCCACAGTGGCGGGTCACTTACCAACAAGCCAGGCGTTGATGGCTCCCACAGTGGCGGGTCACTCACCAACAAGCCAGGCGTCGATGGCTCCCACAGTGGCGGGTCACTCACCAACAAGCCAGGCGTTGGGGCTTGGACCTTCTCATATGGCGCATCGAACGGAAGAAGACAGATTGGAGGAAGTGGATTCGGGTTTGGAGGCAGTGACGGT
Source organism: Scylla paramamosain (assembly GCF_035594125.1). NCBI lineage: Eukaryota > Metazoa > Arthropoda > Malacostraca > Decapoda > Portunidae > Scylla > Scylla paramamosain. The sequence continues at coordinate 5,016,786 of NC_087154.1, forward strand.
GTTCAAATTGGCGGCAGTGGAGGAGGTTTTGGAGGCGGTGACGGTTCCCAAGTGGGAGGAAGTGGAGGAGGTTTTGGAGGCGGTGACGGTTCCCAGACTGGAGGAAGTGGAGGAGGTTTTGGAGGCGGTGATGGTTCCCAGACTGGAGGAAGTGGAGGAGGTTTTGGAGGCGGTGACGGTTCCCAGACTGGAGGAAGTGGAGGGGGTTTTGGAGGCAGTGACTGTTCTCAGACTGGAGGAAGTGGAGGAGGTTTTGGAGGCGGTGATGGTTCCCAGACTGGAGGAAGTGGAGGAGGTTTTGGAGGTGGTGACAGTTCCCAGACTGGAGGAAGTGGAGGAGGTTTTGGAGGCGGTGATGGTTCCCAGATTGGAGGAAGTGGAGGAGGTTTTGGAGGTGGTGACGGCGGTTCTCAAGGAAGAGGATCAGATGATGGGAAAAAGGGTAAAGGATTTGGAGGTGGATTTGGAGGTGGATGGGGAGGAGGTGCAGGTGGTGGTGGTGGATGGGGTGGAGGAGGAGGCTGTGGAGGAGGATCAGGTGGAGGATCTGGAGGAGGAGGAACCACTTTGCCACCTATTCCATCCGTCACTCCCGTGTTTTAAGATCAGTCCTGTATGGCACAGTCTTCCTTAGATGATGCCACGCTAGGATGCTTAGAGTTATCTGTTTATTCCCTATTCTTTTACGTTTCAATCTTTACTCCTCAAGGGTTGTGAGTTCGACCCCGGCTCACGGCAGTTTCTTGGTGAGAGAGGTAGCGCTCTTTAATAAATTAGCAGGGTTATAATCTTAACTACTTAGCTCAGAAGAATCCTTAACATTTTTTTAAACATATCAGGCTCAACAAGTATCCATTCAGGTTTTCTTTTCGTCATGGCAAGCACATTGTAAAGTTCCTCGGAGTATCTTTGGGTGCACAGTAACTTGTGACTTGTTCGTGTGGAGCATCTTACAGTCTATGTGTGTATAATATATATTGCAGCCCTCTTGGTATACTATAAGTAAACAAAGAGTGTAATGTACAGTAGAGATTTTAATGCACCTCCACATTCTCTTCTCAAAACTGTGATTCATAATGCAATGAGTCTTGAACGCTGAACAACAACCTCGCGTTTCTGGTTCACTGTTTTGGATTCTCATCAAGGTTTCGGAGTCTCAGGGTTCAAACTTTACTGAGATGAAGCAGCGCGGTGTTTTTGTTTTTACCATTTTTGTAGTTACGTATTTTTTTTTTTGTTTAAGACTGTTTTACTTGAGGCTAATAAATTTAATGCATGGATGTGTTGCTCTTCATGGTGTCCTCACTAACTACCTGACTGACCTGTAGTGTGGTCTGAGGCGTGTTGATCTCATTCCTAAACACTTATTGGCCCTGATCGTCTAATCCTAAGTGAACAATTCATTGGCGGATGACTTGGTTTGTGTGTGTGTGTGTGTGTGTGTGTGATAAAAAGGTATCGGTAACATGGAAATATTATGAAAGGTAAAGCAGATTAATTTTTATCTACTTTTTTCAGTTACATATCATAACTGATGCGAAACACTATAAAAAATGTTTTATATTAACTCTTCACCAAGCGAGGATCAAAAAGAATTTCCTTCTAGATATCTACGAACAGATGGATATCTCTTATAGTTATTTTGAATTAGAAGTGAAATTATAAAACTGGACGAGCACAGCAACGCATCTCTCAATCTACGAGAGAATCTAAGTCTGAACCCGAACCATCAGCAGTCAAGGAGTTCGAGACACGAGTTCAAAACACTTCCACCTTACTACCATTGTCAGGCTGAGCAGCATCACGTACAAGGAAGTATGACTTTCTAGCTTCCTTAATCACGCCTGTCTACAATGAGCAGGAGGCAGACTGCAGACTGACGGGACAGGAGTGTGATGATGGCACGATTCATAAGGTCAGTTTAATCCTTTCGCTGCTGGACAAAAAATTCTTCAATACGCGTACTGGATTTTATGTTTTGTGCTAAATTCTCGTAAAAACCTTTGCCCCATTAAAATAGAAAATTAATCTTATATTTTCTCACTTTTCATTCCTGCGTCTCCATGCAAACGATTTTTACTGTGCTAGGAAGGTTAACGTAGGACGACTAAGGCAGCAGAATGGTTGAGGTCAGGTAAGGGTGTGGTGACTGGATTACCCCTATTACAAACAGACTACCTGCATACACATAGCACCACAACACTTCCCCTGCAAGCTCTACATAGTTTAGCCAGTCATCATGCTGGCAAGAACTAAACGACAACCTTCTTACCGCACTCATGCATGATTTATTGCGTTAAGGTGTGGTGTAGTATTGAATTATTAGTTGATATTGCTGGGATTCCATGGTTACGTTTTAAATGCTTACTCGCTTTTCTGGTAGCGAATTCGTGATGACAATGATAATAATAATAACGACAGTGATTATACAACAACATCAACAACGACAACTACAACTACTGCTACTACTACTACTACTACTACTACTACTACTACTACTACTACTACTACTACTACTACTACTACTACTACTTTTTTTGGGATAGAAGGAGTTTTGGCCTAGAAAAAAAAAAGGTAGGGGAAACAGAAGATCTACTGAAGGTGCCAATTAATAAAGAGTGCAGTCCAAAACCAAGTCAAGAATTACGTAGACAACAACAACAACAACAACAACAACAACAACAACAACAACAACTACAACAACTACAACTGCTACTATTACTCCCATCACCACCACTACTACTGCTACTGTACTACTACTACTGCTACTACTACTACCACTACTACTAACATCGACCCTTTTTTTTCCCAGGAGGCCAAGAGTGGAGGTCTGTCTTGTAAACGTGACTGTGAAGATGACAAAGAGAGTGGGAATGCACGTGGACGTCTTATCATGGCCCACTTCTCCCACTGTGGGCGTCTCCTTGGTAAATACTGCCGTAGATTATCATTATTACCATTTTCGTCTCACGATATCCACTGGTTGCCTCGTTCAGTGGTTTCTCTCTCGCCTTAGTTTTTGTTTGAGGTATCAGCTCGTCAATGATTATTCCTTTTTTTTTTATTTATTTATTTATTTTTTTACATGAACTCTTGGTTTGAGTATAGATAAATTATCGTGTGTTTGACAGTTTGCTGAGTGTAACCACATCTTTGTTAGTTTCCGTCATAACAGTTATCTGGTGAATCAAAATGTGGACAAGGGTTAAGAAGAAAGAAAGAAAGGAAGGAAGGAAGGAAGGAAGGGAAAAGGTATAATGGCTGTTTTTTTTTTTTATTAGTATTGTGTTGTTTATGAGGGATTCTGGCCAAAGGCAAAGAGAGACAAGAAAAAGCCCCACCAAAGATTCCAGTCCCAAAAGAAAATTCTCTTAAAAAAATAATACATAAATGAATAAATAAATAAATAAACAAACAGAACAAACTAATTAATTGACAAATAAATCTAAAATTACGAAAAGGGTTTTGAAATTTGTTGGAAATGAAATTGAAGCTGTTAAATTTACATTCTTTAGAGAGACGTAGCTTAAGAGGGAACCTGATAGAAGTCTTTAAGTGGTATAAGGGGTATAACAATGGGAATGTAAGCAAAATTCTTAGGATAAGCAACCAGGGTAGAACAAAAAAATAACGGGTTCAAGCTTGAAAAATTTAGGTTTAGGAAAGAGATAGGAAGAAATTGGTTCTCAAATAAAGTGGTAGATGAGTGGAACGGACTCAGTAATCATGTTGTTAGTGCTAGAACATTAGGGAGCTTTAAGAGAAGATTAGACGGGTTTATGGATGGGGATGGTAGGTGGAAATAGGTAGGTATATTTCATACAGGGACTGCCACGTGTAAGCCTGGTCGCTTCTTGCAGCTTCCCTTATTTCTTATTATGTTCTTATGTTCTTATGAAACGTTCAAGTTTGGATTTAGCTCTGGTATTCATTTCCTCTTGGTTTAGAAGGTTTATATTTCCTTTTATAGTTTTACTGAAAAAAAAAGTGTTATCGGATTATCGTCTGAATCAAATCTTTATCGCAATATCCTTATCGTTCTTCAAGGTTCGGGAAATATGATTAATGTTATCGAACTTAATTCTCGTATTCTTGGTGTCCGGTACTGATAACATGCATCAGTGTTGTAATTTCCCTCCTGAATCTGACACAACACCTTTGGTCCCGCGATACTGCAACGTCAGTAGGTGTTTCGCGTCCCAGGGCCTCGCTATAACAGACCCGCTGGCCGTCTCTCTCCCTCAGTAAGAGAGCGTCCACCATGAAGTTCTCAGCGCTTTTTGTAGTGTGTGAGTTCCTTCTCCTTCAGTGGTGTAGCCAGTATTAAGAAACGGTATGGTTTCTCACCACGAATATTTTTCAAAAGGCCACAGAGAAGGTTAGCCGGGTTTTCTCGAGTGTTTCATCTGTTAATAATTTGTTAATTTGTCACTAGAACCGTAAAAAAACACCCTTAAAAGAACGTGTAACTTCAATTAGAGCCTTTTGAAAGTAGTGTAGGTGCGGCGCAGAAGTGCTTCAGATTATTATGGTCCTGTATCTCTTGTCTGCAGCCAACTTGGCGGGAGAGTGTACAGTTTCCACAAGACTTTCATTATTGCCTATTTAGAAAACACTAATCTTTCGTCTGAGTGGAAAAAGAAAAGAAAAGAAAAGGAAAATTAGGCAACCACGCAGAAGTACTAATCATGCATTGTCTTGCCTTTCAACCAGAGAAGAACTGCAGTCGAAAAGCAACGTAACATGATAGTCCTATTTCACTCGTTTCTTATGCCGTCTCTCCCACTCATTTATCTGACTTCTACCTAGTGTTGTCATGGCCCATTAGCTTCCGTTCCAATTCTTATAAACACTCACTCACTCACGGTTACCACCACTCACTTTCCAGAGTTACCATGTTAGCAGGAACAAATCACAAGACTGCAAGATGCATTACTATGAGAGAGAGAGAGAGAGAGAGAGAGAGAGAGAGAGAGAGAGAGAGAGAGAGAGAGAGAGAGAGAGAGAGAGAGAGAGAGAGAGAGACTGTCACCATTACTTTCATTCCTCATTAAAGTTTGTATTGATGTGAGGATGCCAATGCGCAGTGACGGAGCCATTAGTGGCGCCGCAGTACTATATCGGTGTTAGTGGCGCGGATCACTTAGAGAGAATAAAGAGAATGGGCTTACACTGACACATTCTGTAGGCTGCGATTTGTCCCTAATGCTTGCCACGACTAGAACTGCAAATCAACACAAAACAAAATAAAATAAATAAATAAATAAATAAATAAAAAACAAAAATAGACAAACTAACCATGTATGTGATGTGAGACCACTTCTCAAAATGTTTCTTTCGTTTAATATTTTGTGTTACTCAGACGTGGCATGACAGGCGCCGCAGTGTGCAGTGAATTGACCAGATAGCAGCACAGGTCCACGTAACACAAAGTATTGACCATGCAGTGCTAACACACACCCTTGTTATGTTTATTCTCATTTTTACCCACAGCATTTCCAGTTACTATTGTACTGTTCCTCAGCTTTTTCTGGAAGTTGCTGGCTGCTGTTTGATTGGTGATGGATGGAAGATGGAGGCGAACTTGCGCTGAATGACCAAAGCAATAAGGATGTATCTAATTATATATTTTTTCTTATTATTTATCATGTTGGTGGCTGGCGTGGGGCAGGCCTGACGGTGGCGGCAACAGAAGCGCGAAGACTCTCCTTGGCCGGTGGTCAGAACGCGACCAGAGGTGAGAGGCTCAGTGCAAGTCAAGATTAATCCTGTCATTTGTTCCCTTATTTATACAGTAATTTTTTGGGGGGCCTCACGTCCGTCCCACTCTAACAAACGCAGGTGTTTTCTTATGGTTAAGTTAGAATAGTGTGTTTCCTTGTTACTTGTGTCATTATCACCACATTATTTTTAACAAATGTTGACAGCAATAATGGCGACGATAATCACACATGAGAATGAAGTTTGTGTTACCTGAAAAAAAAAAAAGGGGGGGGGAGAGACGCGTGTTATTCTGTAATACACCAAACAGGAGTAACCACCACGCACTGGAGCTCATGCCTAACTCTGAGTGTGACTGCTGTAGCTTCTCTTCAAGTTAAGGAAAATAGTTTGACGTGAGTTTAGAGCTTGAAGAAAGCCACTGACAACAAAGTGATAAAGTTTGTGAAATATTTTAGCTCTCCTAGTTTAATTCTTTCTCATTAAATTCGTAAAAAAATAAATAAATAAAAAAATAAAAATAAACACATATGTCATACTGTTATTAGCATTAGAGGGTTCAGTAATTGACAAACTGATGCGCTATGCAGGCGAGTTTCCGTGGTTGGTGACCCTGGAGCTGCACAACACGCAGAGCAGCTGGCACAAGTGTGACGGCGCACTGGTGACCAAACAGTGGGTGCTCACCGCCGCCCACTGCGTCGATTCTGAGAGACCCGAGTATCTGCAGGTGGTCAGCGGCGAGTATAACAGAGACCTTGAAGAGGGCACTGAGCAAAGGCATCAAGTTGACAACATCGTCATTCATCCCGAATTTGTTCAGTAAGCCAGCAACCTTTATTTTCCTATCATTGTTTGTACATCGTCATTATGATTTGTTGCCTAAACCTTAGGAGCTTTATCTCGACTAACAGGTTCTGCTGGAAACTACTTGGATTTTCGAGAGTTTTCATGATCCTAATGATGATTTAGCAAAAAATTATGTATTAACGGAATAATAATAGTAATGATAATAATAATAATAATAATAATAATAATAATAATAGTGATAATACTAATAATAATAATAAAATGTCGTGCGAGCCAAAGTAATCATCGCTATGGCCTTTGAGAATGCTAGTCCCGGTGAGAGGCCAAAGCGTTAAGAATAGGAGGCCTGGAGTCACTGCTGCACCTCACATCCACCACGACACCACTGGCTGGCCTCGTGCCCCACACTTTGGTCTTCAGACATGTCTAACGATGTCATGCAGAACACTCTTTTCCACTAAGTTTATCGTCACTTTGTGTGTTTTCCTCACTTTATCTTTCCAGCAAAAATGAGAAAGATATTTTGTAAACACACTGTCAACTAAAGCAACTCTTTGTACGTCTGTTAATTTTTTATTGAATAACGTTTCCCATAGTCACCTAACTTTTAGACACTTATTTTTGTCTCTTAAATGGTTTTGCAGCCGATAAAAGAAATAAGAAATTCTCTCTCTCTCTCTCTCTCTCTCTCTCTCTCTCTCTCTCTCTCTCTCTCTCTCTCTCTCTCTCTCTCTCTCTCTCTCTCTCTCTCTCTCTCTCTCTCTCTCTGCAACCATGCAAACAATGGTAACAAAGTACAACCATAGCAGTAAAATGGTTAAATATTATCAAGAAACTCTATTTCTTTATTCTCACGTTGACTTGCAACTGAATGCGTTGACTTTCTGAATGATCAGAAAGCACTTGATTTCCTTATGCTGGTGGTGACATGCATAGCCAAAGGGATATAGATATTCAGAAAACACTATTTTCTTATTTTCACGGCAACATGCAGTGAAAGTGTTCAAAACATCAGAAAACACTTTTCCTTATTTTCTTCATGATGAATTATATAGAAACAACTATCATGTTTCTGATTTGGTGATGCTCTGCTTTATCTTTCACCCCAAGCGCACACTGGATAGGCTACAAGACGCCTTACATCAACGACGTGGCGCTCCTGCATCTCACCCACGAAGTTAGGATCGACAATTACACCAAGCGGATAATCCTCGATCCCGGCACCTTCACCATCATTGGTAACGTCTCGAGCTGCCCGGTGCTTGCCTGCCTGCCCGCCCGGGGTTACTGTTGTTGTGTGTTACTGTAATTACTGGTGGTGCTAGTGTTGGCGTTGGCGTTGTTGTTGCCGTTACTCTTGTTATTGTTGTTGTTGTATCATTATCATAATAATAATAATAATAATAATAATAATAATAATAATAATAATAATGATAATAATAATCAGTAGTAGTAGTAGTAGTATTATTATTAGTAGTAGTAATAGTAGTAGTTGTAGTAGTAGTAGCAGCATCATCACCACCACCACCATCACCCTATTATCACTATTACCCTAACCCGTGAACTGCCTTCCTCCAGCCAACCCTTCAAACCCAGAGAAAGCATTTTTCGCATCTTACATTTGTTTTTAATAGCAAAATCAATCGTAACCTTCCCCACTCTCGCCTTCCGGGATTGCGTGCAGACCAATCTTTCAAAATTTCCAAGTAAACTAATCGACGATAGATTGACAAGGAAATAAGAAGTGATGAAACATATTGTCCATTTCCACAAGAAAATTCCCTTCACTAGAAAATATAAATAGGGATTTTTTTATTTTTTTACTTTGTCTGAACAGTCATAAGAATTTTTGGATAAACTGTATTTTTTTTTTCTAGTGCTCTCATTCTGATTCTGTCATTTTCATGTGCAGGATTCATGAGAGTTATCTGATATACTCACGAGAAGTCACTGTCTGTCTCTGTTTATCTGTTTATTTGTCAGGTATATTCGTACCTTCTCTTCTCCGTGGGGGCCAAGGGCTTGTTGAGTGGTGTGAATGAATGTGAATGTGAAAGTTGTGTGCCTTGTCTTGGCCACCCTCCTTTTTGGGGGGAGAAAGCAATGATACTCGTATATATAATTATCTCTTTGCCTGTGTATTTCTTTATCTTATCTGTCTGTCTATTTATCTGTCCATATGTTTTTTTTTTTTTTTGTCAAATTTTCGCTTTTGTTTCCCTTTTTGTGTATGCGTATATTTTTCTATTTGGCTGTCTTTTCTATTTTTTTCTTTTTTAACTGCCTATCTCTGTTTATCTATGTACCTTTTGTCTCTTTATCTGTCTACCTTTTGTCTGTCTGTCTATCCGCCCTTGCATGTTTGTCTACCTGTTTATAGTCTGTCTTTCTTTCCGTTTGTATGTCTATTTATCCGTTTGCCTGTATATCTATCTGTATCTGTTCGTCTCTCTCTCTCTCTCTCTCTCTCTCTCTCTCTCTCTCTCTCTCTCTCTCTCTCTCTCTCTCTCTCTCTCTCTCTCTCTCTCTCTCTCTCTCTCTCTCTCTCTCTCTCTCTCTCTCTCTCTCTCTCTCTCTCTCTCTCTCTCTCTCTCTCCTGTTCATTTAGTATGTATGTCTGTCTGTCTGTTCACTTTTCTATCAATCTGTTTGTGTTTATTTATTTTTTCTTTGTTTGTTGTTTACCTGTTCGCCAATCTCCTTGTTCTAAATTTATCTACCTACCTTATCTGTATGTCTGTCTGTCATTTTTACATCAATCTATCTACTTATCTATATATTTACACGCTTAGCTATCATTTGCTTTTATCAATATTCAGTCACTTCTTTCACTTATATATATTCATCTTCCCTACACGCCTTACTAGGTACGAGGTGTATTGAGGCTGGCTGGGGGACGACCACGGAAGGAAGGAACATGTCCAATACCCTGCGATACGTTAGTGTGCCTGTTCGACCTCTTGAGGAATGTGAGAGGGCTTACAATATGTACATCCACGAAAACGCCGTCTGTGCCGGCAGCGTGCATTATGGCGTCGGGTTCTGTACGGTGAGTCACTGGCTGTGGTGCAGCGGAGTGACGCTCTCTTCTACATGCCTGCCGTTTTCTCCTCATTCTGAAAATCTCTTATTTGTTTATTCTCTCTCTCTCTCTCTCTCTCTCTCTCTCTCTCTCTCTCTCTCTCTCTCTCTCTCTCTCTCTCTCTCTCTCTCAGGAACGTAAGAGAGAACATCATTGTGAAAACGTCATAGGTATCTCCATAGCCTAAGCCTCTCTAGTCTCTCAGTTAATTTGACCCCTCTGCTCTTCGGCCAGGGTGACAACGGCGGGGGCCTGATCTGTTATGACCCGTACAACCAGGAGTACGTGCTGAGCGCCGTGCTCTCGTGGCGCGAGGGATGTGCTGTACACAACAAACCTGCACTGTATATGGACGTGCTTCCCTACTTGGAGTGGTTCGTCAACGTTATCGGCGATGATATCTTTTGGCCTGAGCATGAAGGAGTCTAGAATACAAAATATCGAAATAGGTTTCCCATTTAAGTTCTTAAAATGTTTAAGTTTAGAATGTTTTAAGTTTAGAATGAGTGCAAAATAATATAGGGACATGACTATTGCTCATTAATTTTCTTTGTGTTAAGTCACTAGGGAGCTTCAAAAGTTCAATCTCATGGATAAGGATGATAGGTGGAAATAGGTAGGTATGTTTCATGCAGGGACTGTCAAGTACGTGTTGGCTTCATGACAATTTACAGTTTCCCTTATTTTCTTCTCTTCTTAATTTTATGTATCTTATTTATTTATCTATTTTATCATCTTATTATTATTTTGAGGTCTGTTACCTGAACTATTGCTATTATTATTATTATTATCATTATCATTATTATAATTATTATTGTTGTTGTTGTTGTTGTTGTTGTTGTTGTTGTTGTTGTTGTTGTTGTTGTTGTTGTTGTGGCCAGTGTAATGAGTAATGAAGTGGAGGAAACAATAACTAGACTAATTAGTTATTTGGATAATGAGAGAGAGAGAGAGAGAGAGAGAGAGAGAGAGAGAGAGAGAGAGAGAGAGAGAGAGAGAGAGAGAGAGAAAATTAATTATGTCCTTCACCAAACATGTCTACTGATGACGATGATAAGTGAACGGCTTGACGGGAGCTTTGCGTAACAACTGAACTAGTGTGTTTGAGTCATATCAGAAACTGGTGAAGGGATTGAGGCAACCAATAACCTACACATTATCGTATCCCTAGTCCCTAAGCTTAGAGAAGAGAGAGCAAGGAAGGATTAACGTATTAGGAGGCAATAAACAGGATAAAAAAAAAAAAGAAAACAAGAAATGGAGTTGAAAAGAGTGAAAAATAGAATGAAAAATTATATATAAATATCCGTTTATCTATATTGGCCGGTGATCCCGTACGGGGTGGTCCACACTCCTATACATATCATTCACATTTTTAGCTCCGTCTGCAAATGATGGAGAGGGGGTTTGGCCATATACTAAAAAAAATAATAATAATAATAAAAAAAAATAAAAGGATCAGCAGTTTTTTTTTCTTTTATCAGTACCTGATATTTTTTTTTCCATATTTCATTAAACAGGAGAAAGTGATGGGCCCAATCTATACAAAAGAATGTAGTGGCAGTAGATATATTGGTACTATGTACCTTGTATTCATTCCATCCCTTATGTGTGTTTCGGCGTCTCAGAATGAATACATAGTAACCATGATGATAAAGGTAATTCCTGTAAGTTTTATACGTAGCAATACAATAACCCTGTGCTGGAACTGATGACGTGAAGTGTGTGGTAATGCCAGTGACGATAAGAAAATACGTTTAGTCATTGGTAATTCTCCCATTTTTACTTGCCTTATTGAGTTTTAGAATTTACTAGCCTACAAATAAGTCATTTAAGATTTTCAAGGAAATTTACAATATATATTAACTAAGAATAATAAGAGAAAAAATGTTTTGAGGTATCTACTGCATGTACGGGGAACACTTTCATTAACGATGTCAGTTCATATAAACACAGAAATCAAGGAAAATATGAAACTTAAGGAATTTCCAAAGCTTATCCGGAGGGTTCATAATAATGGATGTGGAAGTACTGGGAATGTGAGCCGAATAAATCAAGCCGGATCAGCTGATTGACTTGAAGGTTTACCGTCCACGTAGCAGTTACACATACGTCAGTCTGTCTCGTCGCGCCTTCAAGTGATTACTGCCTTTCATCACACACGCCCACCAATGAATGTCGTTCCGGCTCATTTACCGCTCAGCCACCCTTGCATGCACTACCAGGATGTGAGTAGGGGGCCGTCAAGTATGAGGTTGGTAATATATGAGCAGTCAACGTGGAATATGAAGGATTCTAATATAGCTTGTTACATAACTATTCAAACAGTACCGTGCAATCTTCTTTCCTTTCGACCTTTCTTTTCTTAATTGGTGTTGGTTTCGGTGATTAAGAGTTCTGATTAGATGGGATATCTCCCCCTACTTTTCACTGACGTTTTATAATCATCTAAATTCTTAAGGGATCTGTGACAGTTTGAAGATAAAAGACGAACAGTAAGGAAAATGACTAGATAATTACCGTTGGTTCCTGTGAATTTTCTTTCAGTGTCTGGTTTGTATAAATCATCTGGCCTTTTGCCGTATCATTATCTTGTTATAAGGCCACCGTGGTGCAGTGGCTAGCATGACTGGCTATGACTGCCTGGACCTGGTTCGAATCTGTTCCGAGGCTTCGTGGATGGCGCACGGATCACCCAAGTGAATCGCCTTCCTTAATGTTGGTTGGGAATGGGTACCTGGGGGAAGTTATTGTGTTGAAACCTGGATGTTAGTGATACTATGTCTAGAGGTAAGAGATTAGAGGGATGTTCACTACAGGTTCAGAGGCTGTTGAGTTGGAAAGGCCATGCACAACTATAGCCGATAAATGGATACGTGGGGAAACCTTGATGTTATAGTGGCCCTGGGTCTTGAGCAAGGGTTATCATTCATTACAAGTTCAAAGGGCAAAGAGAAATGAGTGGAGGCCATACACAGCTATAGTATATGTTTTATCATAATTATATTCTATCATAGTCTTGTTTGTTGTTATTTTCACCCTGAAGTTTATATGTAGGTACCCTTACTTACTGTGTTCTGGATACTAAATTTAATGTAGTATTCAATATCCTGAAGAAACTTTTTGAAGCTAAAATATAGTGAGGTTAGACCCTTATTCTGTCCCATCTTTTCACACTTGATAGTGATGTGCAGGTGCAGTTCTGCTCCCCTAATATTTACAGGAAAGCTATAGGTCTATTATAGTGATTCCCAACCCTTCTCTGGTCATTACCAATTTTATTCTTAAAGGACCCTTATCTATGATCCCCATCCATAACCCATGATTGCAGTAACTGTCTACGGTCCATTGTACACTAGAACATTCTGTGCCTCAGCTTATGGTTCCCCTACATTTTGCTGTACGACCTGTACTGGATGGCCCCCGCTGATGTCTCTTTATGCTCTGGTGTAGTAAGTCCTTCTCCCATCCTGCCTCCTACAGGATGGAGATATGGGTGAAGGAGTTGCAAGTTAACACTTGGCCATTTATTTGGATACAGAGTACAGAGGGTGCTCACCTTGAAGTGTGATGCTGGTCTCCCAGCCCTGCTGACTCTTGGATCCTTAATTTATTCAGCATGGGCCATGAGTTTCCACCAGTCACACCTAAATGCATCTGTCATGTGGTCTAGGAGAAAAGGTTGTGGAGATGATAATGGATGAAAGGTGAAAGTCCACTGGACCAGATGAGGTGCGAATGGGCAAGAGGGAAGTCAGATGGGGTGTGAATGAGTGATTAGTGCGCACATGGCAGTATGCTTCCACTTGGTCATGATTATAACAATATTATATAATAAAGTACAGACCTTCAGGTTGGGAATCACTAGCCTATTAGAATCAGTACAGAGGAAAATCACTGAAAAAAGATACAAGGGATGAGAGGTATGTATTCCCTACAAAAGGAGATTGGAGGTTTTAAATTTACATTACCTAGTGCAGGGATTCCCAATCTTTTTTGGTCCTTTGTACTCCTTGTACATTTTTATAGGTTCTTGTGTACCCATTAATGTCAATGATAAAAAATGGAATTATAATATTATTTCATTATGAAATTTCTATGTGTAGACTGCATAGGAATCTTAAAGGCGATATCAGTAAATTAAACTCGAGTAATTTGCAAAATATGTTGATCTATCACATACATATCTTTCTTATAATTATCCATTATGATCATTGCATCCTGTACTTAATCCTTTCAGGCCCAGTACAGATTGTGGCCTCAGTTAGTTCCATAATAGTGAAAACTAAATGGTATTCACCCTACTCTTGATATAATTGAGATTAGTTTTGCTTACTAAAATGAGGAAATAAAAAATAAAAAGATTGCTGTCTCACTTCAGATTACACCACAATAATGGCTATTCTCTGAGATCCAATGTACCCCCTGAAAAATGCAAATGTACCACTGGGGATACATGTACCCCGGGTTAGGAGCCCCTGCCACAGAGATATAAGTTAAGAGGGGATCTGATGGAAGTCTATAAATGGTAAAGAGCATATAAGAAGGGTGACATAAGCAAAATTCTCAGGATCATTTATGAAAATAGGACAGACATGATGTGTTCAAGCTTGATGAAGTTTGATGTAAAAGAGAAAGGAGGGAATTGATTTTTCAAATAATGGTAGATAAATTAAATAAACTTGGTTATCAGGTTGTTAATGCTGAGTCATCTGGATGCTTTAAAAGGTAATTATATACAAATTTATGGATGAGGATGACAGGTGGAAATCGGTCTCTGTTTCATACAGGGACTAACATGTGTAGGCCTGATGGCTTCTGGCAGCTTCCCTTATTTTCTAATGTTCTTATGTTTTCTCCTCTTCCATCTTCCTTGGGTAGGTGTTTCATTTAGGCTTTCTTTCTCTCTCTCTCTCTCTCTCTCTCTCTCTCTCTCTCTCTCTCTCTCTCTCTCTCTCTCTCTCTCTCTCTCTCTCTCTCTCTCTCTCTCTCTCTCTCTCTCTCTCTCTCTCTCTCTCTCTCTCTCTCTCTCTCTCTCTCTCTCTCTCTCTCTCTCTCTCTCTCTCTCTCTCTCTCTCTCTCTCTCTCTCTCTCTCTCTCTCTCTCTCTCTCTCTCTCTCTCTCTCTCTCTCTCTCTCTCTCTCTCTCTCTCTCTCTCTCTCTCTCTCTCTCTCTCTCTCTCTCTCTCTCTCTCTCTCTCTCTCTCTCTCTCTCTCTCTCTCTCTCTCTCTCTCTCTCTCTCTCTCTCTCTCTCTCTCTCTCTCTCTCTCTCTCTCTCTCTCTCTCTCTCTCTCTCTCTCTCTCTCTCTCTCTCTCTCTCTCTCTCTCTCTCTCTCTCTCTCTCTCTCTCTCTCTCTCTCTCTCTCTCTCTCTCTCTCTCTCTCTCTCTCTCTCTCTCTCTCTCTCTCTCTCTCTCTCTCTCTCTCTCTCTCTCTCTCTCTCTCTCTCTCTCTCTCTCTCTCTCTCTCTCTCTCTCTCTCTCTCTCTCTCTCTCTCTCTCTCTCTCTCTCTCTCTCTCTCTCTCTCTCTCTCTCTCTCTCTCTCTCTCTCTCTCTCTCTCTCTCTCTCTCTCTCTCTCTCTCTCTCTCTCTCTCTCTCTCTCTCTCTCTCTCTCTCTCTCTCTCTCTCTCTCTCTCTCTCTCTCTCTCTCTCTCTCTCTCTCTCTCTCTCTCTCTCTCTCTCTCTCTCTCTCTCTCTCTCTCTCTCTCTCTCTCTCTCTCTCTCTCTCTCTCTCTCTCTCTCTCTCTCTCTCTCTCTCTCTCTCTCTCTCTCTCTCTCTCTCTCTCTCTCTCTCTCTCTCTCTCTCTCTCTCTCTCTCTCTCTCTCTCTCTCTCTCTCTCTCTCTCTCTCTCTCTCTCTCTCTCTCTCTCTCTCTCTCTCTACTGCAGTGGATTCTCACCTTTTAAGTCGGTGAGTTTAAGATATACCTAAGTTTGAAAGACACTGTTGAGGACAAAAGGAGTGAGCAAGTAATTTATGCATTATAGTCTCTTTTTTATCTCAAAACCAAATCAAGTTAAAGTCACTTGGATGAAATAATGTGTCCTGTTGCTGTTATTAGTGGAAGGGTTGAGTGATTCCTTGCCTTCTCTTCACATCAGATGACTGGATGCTCTCAGTTATCCATGCATTACTTTTTTTAGTGGTCTGTGAGTTCATATACCATGCTTGTGTAGTGGCAAGACAGTGGAAACCAGCCAAAATACACTTAGCCTTGGTGTGTGGAATAAATGGTAAAGGTATCAGACTTGTGCTTTTGTAAGTTTCCTGATAGAGGCTCAACCCCTGGCAAAGGCCTCTTATGGCCAGTTTGGTTCACTTCAACTACTCTGTTGCAACAGTGGAGCTTGAAGTGTGGTTGATTGCTCGCCTGTGACTGGCAGGCTTGGTGCATGTTGGCGCCATGGACCAAGCACTGCCCCTTCAGTGCCATATGACTGCAATGTTGCAGTGCCCTCCCTTTTTAATCAATCAGTCAATCATTTCAACCACCAGTGTGATACTCTGCCTTGGAACTTTGTGGAAATGGATCTGGTTGGGATTAATTATAAAGGTTTTTACTGGAGTCAAGTATCAATCAGGACTCTCATGAAAACACTTAGTCCAACACCTTTGTTTATCAGGACAAAGTGATCACCAGGACTTGAGTGGGTTTCATTCAGCCTTACCTGCCCAGGCACCAGTCCTGATAACTTTTATTTTGCCATAGGTGTGGAAACGGATAACCAGTGTTAGCATGGTCCTGTCAGTAATGCCTGTAAGATTTGGTCTGAACCCTGCTCATGTCCACCTTTTTTTATTTTTTTTTATAACATTGATGTTTCACTTTCATAATGGAGAATGTAGTTCTTTGTTCAGTCATGACACTCCAAATACACAGAAGTATTTAAAAATGTTACTGTGCTTTTACAGTATGTTAAAGATGGTAATCATGAAAAAAAAGCAGGAAAAAGGTGTTGCTTTTTTTTTTGCTTTGTCTCATTGGTCATGTGTGTGTTATATGTAATGACTCAAAGCAAGTGGAAGCAGAAAAATAAATATTAATGCATATATGAATGGAAGTTATTTGATTTTGTTTACTTATAAATATATGTAGATAATTCAATGAGTGAGCTTTCTTCATATTGATTTTGTTCACTTATAAATGTATGTAGGTAATTCACTGAGTGAGCTTTCTTGATAGACATAGATGTGTGAAGCATAAACTTGACCAAAAATAATGTTTCTTCATGGCTCAGTGCATTGGCTCCACCTCCCTCAGTCTGCCTCAGTGTTCATGGGTCACTGCTGGCATGTGTGTGTGCATTGTAAGATGGCAAGTATTCACCTTGAGCACCAGTGTGATGTGTCTGCTCCTCCTGATGCACTGCAGAAGACTGGCACAGGAGAATGAGGTATTGAAGTAGGTGGTAAGAGGAAATAAATGGCTACAACAGCCAGGAAAAAAATATTGAGCTAAGCATCCCTTTACACCATCAGAAACAAGATAAGAAATGAAGCTCAGATACTTTTTCTACAATTTATCCTGCCATGCACAATGGACAGGATGACATGCAGATTGCAGAAGCACCTTCCATGCTTGTCTGGATATCAAGGTCTTATTTGTTATGAGTGGAGAACAGTGGCGTCTCAAATGATGACAGTGATGTATGAGTGGAGAACAGTGGCATCTCAAATGATGACAGTGATGTATAAGTCCAGCCAGTCACCTTGCTTTGCTCTTCATGGAGGGATGAGTGCTTTGTATCCTGTGTTTGGTGACTACATGGCTGCCTGTGGCTTGCTTTAACAAACAAGTACATTTAAGCCACACCACCTGTCCAGAAAAGTCAGCTTCTATAATGTAGTGGGCGCAAATAGATATTTTAAGTCTTGAATATGAAGGAAGATATAATTATGTATTCTAATGCAGTGTAGTTCTGTTGTAACATCAACCTTCATGCCCTTCAGAATATGTGGTGTGGGGGACTGAACCAGGAGTGTGCTTCATATTGGCATTTTTTTGCCAATCATTCCATTTAAGGATGAGGACACATGGAGGTTTGGTGAGTACTGTTATTCATTTACTTTTTGTCAGGACATATGCAACAGTTTTTTGCAGTATGGAGTGGAGAAGAGAGAATGCATGGATAAGAAGTTAGGTGGTGAAGTGTAGCTGTCAAGCACAGACTGCATGGGTCATGGAGTCATTCAGAGATCCATGACTTGTGGCAATAAGTAGGGAAAAAAAAGCAGTCTTACAGACTCAAGGTGTTAGATTGTGGCATGCAATGTCCTGAGATGCTTAAATTTTTCTTCTCTGTCACTTTTATTCTGTTTTAATGTCTATAATTATTATATAACAACTTCTTACCAGGCTTGTCAAACCTCTCATTCATGTTTTTTTCACTCTGTCCTTTAGGCTCATCTTTTACTTAAACCTACCTAACAGTGCTCTACCTTTCATGTCTCCTATGCTTTTCTGTATTTCCACTCCTCTCAGGTGAAGTTTCTTATAAGAGAAGAGGTCTTGGTGTCCAACACAAGCTGTAGGGATTCATTTATCTTGCATAGTCTTGCATTAATTAGGGCAGAGGTTCTCAAACTTTATTGCTTAGTGGCGCACTAATGATATATCTTGGGACTGTGATGGCACACTAACTCTCCAGTCATGTGTAATGTATACCTATCCGTGAAAATTATGCAGTGCTCTCGTGGAATAGTAATTTTTCCTCACCATAGAATTTTATTTTTTCTATTATTTTTACAAATCTTTATAGTTTTTATTTCCGTTCAGTATTTTATAATCATCCCATAATTCATCAGTTGGCAAACAGATGCATTTCACTCAGTTGCAATAGCCATGTGACAGTGATGTTGTGGTACCTTAATTCAAATAATTTGCAATGCATCCACTCGTCCTTTAAGATGTCTCTGTTACAGGGTATTGGATCAAGAAAACTAAAATTGCAGACACTACATATATTGCACATCACATTACAGATATTCTAAATAAATTAAATAGTATACTGTGCTTATAAAGGTCATCTAGTAATTGTTCAGTTGTAATTTATCATACCAGCCAGCACATGTTGCATGTTTATTAGATATTTATACTTATGCATTAAAGCTGCACTGTAGATGCTCAAATGTAGTTGAAGATGATATTTAAATAAACAAGAGAGCTTCCCAATTTGTCTTCCCATGATACTTTGAGGTTCACTAATGTGGGTTGCCTCTGTAGAAGGGAAGATTTTAGATGGCTTGCATGCATTATTATTTGTGCTAGAATTGTAGAGAGATTTTGTTCAGCTTGGCAACTTGCTTTTCCTTAGGTATTACAATTATCCACATTAAACAGTCTTCACAAAGGCTATGCCACAAAGAGTGCTTCACATAACAATGAACTCATAGACTCTGTAGCTAGATAACAAATTTATTTACACCACAATCTAATATCTGAATGCCTTTTAAGTCTTATCACAGATGAAGGAGTGAGCAAACTGCTGCACTTGGAAGTCAGTCCTTGGAGTATTTCTGGACAGCCTGGACAAAGGCAGCCAGGTGATCTGGATCCATGTCTGGGTACATCCCATGTCCCAGGTTAGCGATGTAGCGATGACGGCCAAACTTCTGTACCATCTCCTTCACAGCGGCATCGATAGACTTCTGTGGGCCATCAAGAAACTATCTCAGTGATGTGTATGGCGAGGCGAGAATATTATATCAAAGGCTCCCTTCTCCACTCTAAGCACAGTAGGGAACTGATGAAAATATAAAATACACATTAGCTTGTTCTTTTACAGCCATACCTTAAAATATTATCCATGTGAAGCTACAGCCATTACACTCACTCCACCATTCACTTCCCTTGCTTACCCACCACCCATTTTTCTCATATTTATACTTAGGCACTTCCCATCTTTTAACAAATGCCACTTTTCTCCTGCAATGAAATAACCTCTCATTTACTTTATAATAGTTGGTATTTATGCACAATATTTAACTAAATACATAAATGGTTGCATTAAATCACTTATCAATCAGCATCTTGTCATGCAACTGACTTTTGTTACTTTCACTTTTATTTTAAAGATCTGAATCCAGCATCTTGTCATGCAATAAACTTTTGTTACTTTTCACTGTAATTTAAAGATATGAATCCATCAATTTATATTTGAGAACTTATGCTTGTATTACACATCTCATATATCACATCATTGATTGGCTACTGCTACATACATAGAACTTGTAGAATAGTGTATGTTACACCATTTTATGTATGATGTGGTGGCACGTGCATGTGCACATATAGCCCTTGTTGGCAACTCTCATTTTCCCCACGCTGCTGCTACTTCAGTGTGTGCACCTGCTAGCTTGCAGAGAGAAAACAAGTCACACCTCTCACAGCCTGGCATGCCCTATGGAAACCAGCTGATCCAGTTAACACTGTGCTTGTCACTTGAGATGCAGTGAGTACTGGAGTACATGCTACAGATGTGTCTCGACTCCACAGCATCTCTTGACAAGGTGCTGGACACACTGCAGAAGTACATAAAGGAAATTCAGAAAGGAGGCATTGCAGCACCAGGCATTCACCAATTCCAAGCAAGCAAGGTAAGGAAGAGTCTTTTGCTGAATTCTGTGTGCTGTTTAAGAGGGTCCCTGAAGAGATAGACGTCTTTAAGGCCCACAGTAAGGAATGCAAGGAGGCATTGCTTAAGCACGGCATCCTTATGGGCTTGCAGGACAAAAAGTTGCAGAAAATCATCACACTCAATGCTGCAGCCTGACTTGCTGATGTGACACTATGCTGCTCCTTTGAGGCCACAAGGACTGCTGCCTCTGCACAATACAAGAAAGACAAGAGCACTCGCAGAGGCAGAGGTTCGCTCAGCTGCACCCATGTTGTCCTCTTCCTGCAACAAGTGCTGCAAGCAACAGCATGGCTCCAAGGGCTGCCCTGGTACAGAGGCAGTGTGCCATAGTTGTTTCATGCCAGGGCACTGGTCACTCACAGAAAAATGTCCAGCCAGGACTGCCCAGTTTAATGCTTATGGACACTGAGAAACTATGCAAGTCTTCCAAGCCCAAGAGTCAGTACTTCTTGAAACCAAAACCTTCAAAGATGAAGAAAAATGATAGTCACTCCACCATCCATGTGGTGCAAGCTCAGTCATCAACAATGGGCTCCAGAACTGTCAGTGTGCACTGTATGAAGAGTCCAGCTGACTGCACACGTCCAGCCCACACCTCCTAGCGTCAGTGTCGTTGTCACTTATGGTGGGAAGTCAAGTGAGATGGAGGTGATACCTCACACAGGCACTGACATTAGTGATTGGCCTGCAACATCTGCAGTGTATGGCCACATCAAAAGTGACCTGCAAGTGCCCCCTTCACTCGGAGTACTTCAATGTTGATGGGACCCAGTTGTCTGCTGCCTTGGGTTACTTCCAGGCAGAGCTCGCCTACAGCAAGTTGTCATGCACGGGGTGGATCAACGTGCAAGGTGCTCTCAGTACCCCTCTGCTCTCCTGCCACCTTTGTGCATTGTATTGCACTAGGCATCATACCTAAAATCTTGCAGCAGATGAAGGATGCCTTCACTACTATCAACAGGATCTTCATAAAATTCAGAAGACTGTTATTCACCGCACATATCTTGTAATAAAAAGATGCCTCCCTCCCTTCCTTGCTGTATTATGTAAAATCTAAGTACACCAAGAGATAATCTGTGTGCCACAATTTTCAATAACATTAGCTTGTAATTTTATGAAAAAATCAACACATTATTTGTAAACATTTATAACACCTAAACAATCATTATTGTGTAAACTTTTAGTCAATTTAAACCTCCATTATCACTTTACTGTCTAGTGGTGAAAAGGTCACATCTGTATTGAAGTAAGTGAATTACAGAGAAAAAGTGGTAATAATCATGGAGTGAAGGGGCCTTAAAGCAGGAGGA
The DNA here is from genome assembly GCF_035594125.1 of Scylla paramamosain. Taxonomy (NCBI): domain Eukaryota; kingdom Metazoa; phylum Arthropoda; class Malacostraca; order Decapoda; family Portunidae; genus Scylla; species Scylla paramamosain. Next base: position 5,038,346 of record NC_087154.1, read on the forward strand.
TGAGGAGGCTCAAGCTATCACCCAGTCACATTCTTCCTGGCCAAACAGTGGCAAGGAAATATAGTTAAGGCACTCCACTCTGGCAGATGAATGCATATATCCTCAGAAATCACTGCATTGCCATTGTCGCATTTAATCTATTATCTGACTGCACAGTGACATTCAGGAGACTTCTTTACAACATGCAGTGATTTATTTTAGTCCTAGTTCCAAGGCTGATGAATGTAGCAATGATAAATCTAACCTTATAAACATTTTGGAACTATCTTGTGAATTCAACTTGTAATATCTGAACTGTACCATTACTGCCAAGTTCAAACATTAGCAACTACAATGGTCTATCTTTACTAAGAAAGTAATTAGGAAGAATAATATACAAACATATAATGTCCAGGTAAACTGTGGGTGAGTGATGGAACAGTGCAGCCAATCAGGAGACCTGTTACAGATGCAGCCTAAGCACCAGATGAATACCTTCCCTGAAGGAATATAGTTTATTATAATGTTTGTTCTTCTGGATTTAATAAAACTTGTTGGAATCCCTATTTACTTTTGTAAACATACATACCTTGTCACCATAGAGGGCACAGGGGTCTAGGTTTCCCTGGAGAACCTTAGTTGGTCCCACAAGTTCTCTGGCCAAGATTGGGTCCACTGTCCAGTCTATTCCAATAACCTCATACTTAAGGGAAGCCAGGTCCTTCAGGGCATAGTGACCCCCCTTTGGAAACACTATCTGCAAGTACATCTAAGTTAGAAAATCTGTCAGAGAGAGAGAGAGAGCCTCCATAAGCAATTAGGAGCAATTGGGTATTGGAATATAGTACTATTTTCATTATCTGTAAATAATATAGTAATACTGTGTCCTACATGAAGTGCAGTGAGAATTGCTTCTCTTCCCTCTCAAGGCATAGAGTGGTAAAAATGTTACAGAAAATTTGTGAAAATCAACAAATAGATGCCTTATCTTGGCTACATGAGGCACAAAATTCTAGTATAGAAGTTGGACTGGTTTGAGCTCCATAACATATGAGACTGCTACTTACTGTAATAAAAGCCAATCTGAGTCGATTTCATGGGATTCCCCAGGAGATAAATTATCGCATATACATTATAATAAGAAGGATGCATGGAGACACGTGTCACTCACTCACCATTGGAATGTCTGGGAGGCCAAGCTGCTTCACCTGTTCCTTCACTTGATCACAGATCTGCTTCAGGTAAGGCAAGGCAAAGTCCCTGAACAGTTGTGGTCCCAAGTGTTCAGCATGAGACTCAAACACTTGTAATACCTGAAAAGTGAATTGCTCAGCCACTGTACACAAAACCCTACTTAACTGGATTAATTCTGGGAATGAAGTATAATAATAAAAAGATGCATGGGCATATCAGGTTATTCAATGCTGACAGGAATGGCTGACATTTCAAAGCTGGAAGCATATCAATAAAATTTTAATCATGATTTGCTCATTATATCTAGAAAATGAAATAAAATAACCTTATCCAATTAAACTTTTATATTTGTGGAAAAAAATGAAAATTTAAAGCAATGGAGGAAAAGAGCTGCAACACACACACACACACAGAAACACACAAACACTGCTTTTCTTTAAATTTGAACATCTTGTCATTCCACCATGTATTACTATGCCTTTAACTGAGCAAATATACAGACAGGATCACCTGAGTAAAGCTCTGGCCTTCTTTACTACAACTACTCTAAATGTCTTCAACCTTTTTCTCATTGCTGCAATGTTGCATCTCTTGCTATCTTCTACCACTATTTTCATGCCTTCCTTCCTCCTGCAGCCTCACTGCAGAAAACTTTCTACTTTCTCTCATCCCTATTCTGTCCACCTCTCTAATGCAAGAGTTAACCAGTATTTTCATTCATTCATCCCTTTCTCTGGTAAACTCTGGAACTCCCTGCCTGCTTCTCTGTATTTCCTCCTTCCTATGACTTAACTCTTTCAAGAGGGAGGTTTCACGACACTTAGTTATTTTTTTAATTATTCTCTTGACATCTCTTTTGGGATTGACACCCCAGTGTGATTTTTTTCTTTCTTTTTTGTTTCCCTGGCCAGTGACCCTCTTACATATAAAAAAAATAAAATAAAATAATAAAATAAAATAAATAAATAAGTCAATGTAAACACATACACACATGCGCATACTTCTTGACCTTGTTGAAATGTTTAAATTGTCAGGCCTTTAACAAATTCCCACAGATTTTTCTAAGTCATATAACTATACCTTCAGATTTATTCTTGTTTATTTTTCGGAAAACCTTTACCTGAGCTCCAGCTTTGACTTGACCCACAAGGTAATGAATGGTTGCTTCTGTGATGATCTTGAGGAGTCTGTGGCTGGCCTCAGCATGCTTGTACAGCCATCCCTTGGCATTGCTCATGGTCTTGGAACCTTTGCCTTCTATCATGTAAGCCATAATTGTCCACTGAAAGATAAAAAATGTATTTATTTTTCGTTCTAAAGTATTTCAGCAACTCCCACAAGATATAGCAGACCAAGATAAGGATTTTTCAGCAAAAGCAGCACACATAATACTTACTGGAGCGCCACTGAAGCCTATGAGTGTTGCCTTTCCTTTCAGCTCTTTCCGAGTAAGTGTGAGTGCATCAAACACATACTGGAGCTTGGTGCAGGCATCCCCTGGTGGGGCCAGGCGTGATAGGTCCTCAGGCCCACGCAGCGGAGATGGGAACACTGGGCCCTGAAAGGAAGGGAAATGTGAATTAATGCAATCATAAATGAATTCTGAACAGGAAATATCTACTTCAGTATTGTACATCTTTGGATGGAAAAAGCAGGCTGATGTAGTGATGCAGTAAGCATGAGGTCACGAAGAGTCTTTTCCTTAAAAGCTGAAAATATCATCATAATTTTGAAAGATTCCATGTATGCTTGCCTGTCATCCTTCTTCACCAAATGGTTGCTCTTTGAGCTGAAGTCTTCAGCAGACTCCCTGCATGAATCTACGCTGCTGGGATCTTTCTGAACTACTTAATTCCAAGTTTTCTTGTGTCCATCTCAACAACTATCAACTACATTGAAATTTAAATTAAAATTAAAACTTTATTGTATCAAACAATAAACTCTGCCTTCCTCTCAACATGGCCAAGCCACCTTCTCAACATCACACTAATACATTTCATTCTCCTTACTTCCTTCAGCTAAACACCTTTGGGCCTTTATTCTTTATAAAGTTATGACACATGTCATAGTTATGACATGTGTATCATAACTTAAAACGTCTGTCATAAGTTGTTTGTCATAAGTTATGACTTTAGCAAAACTGTCAATCATAACCATCTGCTATATGTAGTGCTTACTTGATTTCAAATACTAAAAGATCAAGCAAAAGCTGCCATTCACTTATACTTTATAGCTTCTATAAATATTTCTTTTGTTTTTATGTATTGGGGGGAAGAGAGTAATTCAATCTTTGAAAACATGGTAAATGTGATCCCATAGGAATGCCTTAATGTAAACAAACACAGAGTTCCAATGCTTTGGTGGCAAGGATGGCTTCCTTGATGATCACCAAGGCCATCACTACTGCACAACTGCATTTCCCCAGTGGCTTTTCCCAGCAGCAAGGTATCTGTTACAATCACTTAATTTTTGGGGTAAGGGGATTTCTCCTTTCTGTGTCAATGTGTAAGGCTTCCCTCACTAGATCAGTAACAAAGAAAATACCTGCATGGTCTGAACAATATCTTCTGATGAGTTTCATGTCACTAAGTTCATTTAATACGTCTGATCTGGGTAAATAATTCATGAGCTGGAAATGTTGTAGGGCAGCCATCTTGGCTGTGGGGAGTGTCAGTCATAAGCTGCTAAGACAGGGTGGACCTAGTCTTAGCATCCCACATGGATTTTTGACAGACATGCAGTTTATGACAAGAATGCGTCACTTTGTCCTAGCCATGGCATGTTTCATAGCTAAGACTCACTAGGACCACTTCATGAATATGGCCCCTGTGATCCCAGGTCTTGTGTATAGTGATGCACAACATATCCTTCAAATCATCCTAATCTCCATCCACTCTCATTTGGAATTAAGTGATCAAAAAGACATCAGAGATCTAGATTCCAAGCAAGGAGACTGCCACATACTGCTCAGCCTGGCAAACACTCACTATGTGACCAAGGGTGACACAAACAAGCATGTATGGAGCTTTTCAAGATAAGGAGAATGATAATGAAGGCAATGACAGGGAATACTGAGCTTTTAAAGTTTCATGAAAAGCGTATTAGGGCAACATGTCTGTAATGCAAAAATAAAAAAAAAAGGAAGAAAATACTGTGAAAGGCATGATAAATACAAGAATACTCCATGTGGAGTCAGCAAGCAGCTGGGAGTACAAATACACCAACCATGTTAGGTGGTTTCAAGATTCTTGTGTGGTATGTGTATGAAAGGTTGAGAGAGAGAGCACGTGGGGTGGGAGAGCTGGACATCTGTGGGTATATACAAGACAGGGTCACAAACAAGACTGAGAAATGATGCATTCAAAAAGGAAACAGGAAAATATTCATGGTTGGCAGCAAATAGTATAACAACTATTCTGTGGCTCTCTATACTAAGAAAAGAGTGTCACAAAAGGTGATGCTCTTTGGAGGAGACCAAAGTGAGGTTTTCAGGTGGATAAAAGGATTTAATGAAGATGATACATCAAATGTTAGGGTATGGACTCAGGGTAGTGGTTCACAAGCAGAATGGTGGGTGAAAGTCAATGTGAATGAAACAGCTTAAACCCAAAAGGACCAGCGGTGGTGGTGATTTTTGTCCTGCTAGGACTGCCCCTCCAACGCTAAACATTGAAAATACCCTGTATTCACACACGCCTTAAACTTAACCAGCAATGAAAGAGCACATGAAATACTTTGTACTCAACATCGTCTTCCTCTTTCTAACAATGCCATCCAGATATCTCTATATGCAGTGGTTATGGAAAAACAGTAAGTTGAAGAGGAGAGACTTTTGGATGGAGTGAGTCACTTGCCTGCCATGCATTTGTTTTGTCTGACTAGATATGGTGAGCAACTAATGAGAACGGGTGCCCTGAGCTCTCTTCACACAAGCTAAACAGTTTTATCAAGTTCCTGCCCTATTGCACTCTCACTACAAAGTGAAGCAAATGGTTGAGTGTGAGTGGGTAATATGTATGGCATTGAGGTCTGAGGGCAGGAGGGAGGAGCCAGGGAATCAGATTTGTCAGAATCACTATCACTGTGTTTAGCCATGGTGAGAGGGAGGTGGGGGTGGGGTAGAGACAGGGATTAGCCAAGTGAAATCACAGACAGTATTATCTAAGACTGAACTACAAAAACTGACATAAAGTAGCCAAGTTTAATGCAAAAATAGCAAAGTGGTTATACCCACCACCAGTCCTCGCCTGGTGAAGTGGCTATTGCTTTAAGGGTTAAAAATAAGATTTCAAAACATTAAGGATGATAATAAAAGACCAAAACAGTTGCATGGTAGCAGCCTTGTGTAAGTTTAATTATCTTTATGAGTCTTGTAATATTATCACCATCTTGTATGCCTTGCTTCAGGGCATAGCCACCTCACAGCCTGCTCCTCCCCTTCCACTCTACCCCCCTACTTCCCTGAAGGTCATCCTCCTATACCCACTGTGTCTACCACACTTAAACACTTTGTCATCTCTTTTTCTGTTATGACCAAACAGAGAGAGAGAGAGAGAGAGAGAGAGAGAGAGAGAGAGAGAGAGAGAGAGAGAGAGAGAGAGAGAGAGAGAGAGAGAGAGAGAGAGAGAGAGAGAGAGAGAGAGAGAGAGAGAGAGAGAGAGAGAGAGAGAGAGAGAAAAATTAAAATTTGCATTTGTATCTATGACAGACAACTAACTAATGCACAAATTATATACATATAATAGACGATAGTTTTTTTTTATCAGAATGGATAAGAACATTAACTGACCCTCATTTTGTCTTATCAGTGGGTGGATGGTAAGGTTTACACAATACTGATCAATAAAAATAAAACTTTTCCTTCAGCTCCATCTTACCTCACCAGGCCTCATTTCTACTTCCATTCCCAAGGCTTGAGGAATCACCAGGATGTCAGAGAAGATGATGGCAGCATCCAGCGGGAAGCGATTCAAGGGTTGGAGGGTGACCTGGCACGACAGTGATGGTGTCTGGCACATGGTGAAGAAATCATGTTTGGCTCGTACCTCTCGAAACTCTGAAGGGGAAACATTCACATTAATAACTTTATCTAACATGTGGCAGCTATATGAATATTTAGTGGCCATGTGGCTTGGTGGTACAGTGCTCATTTCATGGCCTAAACATTGCAAGTATAATCATGGCTCACAGCAATATCCTGGTGGAACAGGTAGAGCTCCCTTGTAACACTCCCTGGCACTATATGACCATGTCTGAATTTCTTCTTGTCATGTTGTAACTCAGTATTCACAATTATTTCTTACACAGAACTCATAAATCCTTAGCTTAGCTAAGGAATTAGCTTTAAACACTGAGACACTCCAAGCCTTAATCATAAGATGAGCTTTGTAAAGTCAACCACACCCTAGTACTATATGTTTGAATGTTATCTAAATATGCACAAGACGTTACAACTCTTCGAAGTGGAGACTAAGTTTAATGCACACTGCTATTATAAGATAGAAGCTAGCTGAATTGTTGCTTAAACAGAAAATGTGTGGACAAGCTTTCTTGCACACAAACATCAAATTTATAACTATCAAACTTTATAGAGTAATAGTCAACTAAGACTGCAGCATCCTTGACTTGCCAGGGAGGTATCGGCCAGCCTGCCTCATAACCCACACAGGCACCTGGTCCACCTCCTCGCCCCTTGCAGCACGCAGGAGCCGGTCATTGACCATGGCAGGGAATCCACTCTGGAATGTCAAGATGTTGTGTGAGATGACATTAAAAGTACTGAGCAATTTACACTATCTGCCTTTCATCCTTCAGAAAAAATTAGGCAAATATCTCAGGCACTGCCCTAAGATCATTCACTAGTATTAAATCTGAGAGGACCTACCTCAGGCCATGCAAGCTTCTTTCTTCTAACATAAGCATGAAAGAGCTTTATATTAGAAACTAGGTTATCAATCTGTGCAATTTCACATTGAGATTGACTATTTATAGAATAATTGTGAAACTCAAGACTGACTTCCAAGAATTTATTAAAAGACTTGGATACTGCTTCTGACCATCAGCCAAGGATGCTGTGAATAGATTTGTAATTATTCCATAGAATAGCATGTCTTCATTTTAAAGCTGGTAGTTATTTGATGGGGCAAGGTGGACTATCAAGAATACTCTGCTTTTAAGAGAAACATAATCTGAAATTTAAAGATAAAATATGATTAATTCTGGATAGCATTTCATTAGTATTAAACCATTAAATAAAAAATTCCAATCAAGTAACCTTTAGTTTTCTTGTAGTCTCCTTTATGTCATAATATAAAACAAAGGTATTCATGATAATCGGAAGAGTATTGAAATATATAAGAATAAGAAACAGGAGAACATCCACAGCCTGGGAAAGGGAGGTGCACCTGTGCCATACCAACTCTCTCATCATCTGTAGTGAGTATCAAATCAAGAATATCATCTGATGATACAAATGTTGGTTCCATCACCCACTGAAAAAGTCCAAGTGAAGTAAAACAATTGTAGAAGAGAAGATGGTAGTTGGTGAGACCTCTAGGCCTAAGATCATTATTCAATCTTATGTCCAGCAATTTAAAATCACCTATTAATTGCAATTTTCTTGCCAGGACAAAAACTATAAAAGGAAATAAATCAAAATTTTGTTGTTTGCATCTGAGTTAGATGGTGGCTTGTAAATGATTGTGATATATACATAAAAATCATGAAGCTAGATGACTGTTAGGAACATCAATTAGTATCTCCCTGTATTTAACATCTAATTGAACACAGACACAGACACCATGTTCAGGTACATCCCCAGGCACATCTTTCCTGAGTAACTGGTAACCTGGTATTTCCAGTGGCACTGGAAATGGAAGATGATAATCATGTTTCAGTCATACCTTGATCAGATATGTTGAAATCACACAAAAAAGTAGAAATGTAATTAATCTTATTAATAAGAGAATTAACATTAGTATGTGCTTAATACATAGTGCAACAGTATGAAATTAGTTTAAAGTCCCAGTGCTGTTGGAGACTCAATCAACCAGAACCTCGCCTCAGGTGTCCAAAGATGCAACATTGGGCCTCACTCTTTGATATTTGCCTCCTGAAACAGCATCTGCATTTAGGGAATCATGAATCAAATTAGGATTTACCTGTAAAGGACTATTGCCGGTGTCCCGCGGGGAACATTATACCCACTCAAACACCTGATGCCATAACTAGATCTCATCCTAACCATGTATGCGCACACTGGTACATGATTCAATGAAAACGACTATGATACTGCCGCTTCACCTGCAGGTAAGGCAGAGGGCCAGCCGTGACACAGATAAACGGCGAGCGGCTTGCAAACAGCTGACGGCCGCTTCACTCACCTGTGAAGCTTTATTTCCCTCATCTATCTGTGGATTTGGTTAATCATCCTGCACTCTACTCATACGAGGCCCTATGAAGAACCACCGATATATCAAATACTAGCATCCCACCTATCAATTCAGCCACTGCACTATAGGCCTAACAATACGAGTCATGTTTCACACTTGACTAAACACAGCAATTGTAATTCCTGTCAACCACAAAAGCCAAGTTAATAAGTACCACCTCATACACCAGCAGCACCCACCTCCTGAGCCATTGCTGGGGGATGATGGTAGTCTTAACCAAGGGATCCTGATACCGGTTGCCGTACACACACACAATCGACGCTCACCAGCCAGCCAGCAGCCGCCCCGCACTGTTTACTGCCTCGCCGCGCCGCGCTGCTGGCCGCTTCGGTTCGGCGCCAACAGAGGAGCTTATATAAATTCAGGTGTTCGGAAGGGAAGTCACAGATATTTTTTCATTGTTATGTCCTTATGTCTCAGATATGACATGCAGCCATCAATTCCATGACGCATTTGGAGAGTAAACCACAAATATGCTTTTGGAAGGAAAGCTATGCATTTTTCCGTGTCATCTTCCTCCATTCTCCATGGAAGTACAATATACAACCAGCACCTTCGTGATCTGACTGGTATAACTGCAAACTCATTATTAATGTAAATGTTACAGTATTCATGCATCTTGAGGGAGTATCATAAATTTCTAGTCATCATTCACATCTTCAAGATAAAAAAAAAAAAAAAAAAAATGAAATGTCAGCATGATAACGAATGATTGTTAGCTGAAGACTCGCCACTTAACCTTTCATATTGTAATTACGCAGTTTCTTCCCAAATTAAAAATACAAACACTTATCTATCTTTTTGTACAACGAACAGTCTACCAAATACGTCCCTTTTTCTTTCTCTGTACTCATGCAAACAATCTTTAGACAATTTTCACTACATTTATTTATTTATTTATTTATTTATTATTATTATTATTATTTTTTTTTTTTTTTGTACACGCGTATATGCCACGCGTTCGCGTTTCACTGGCAAACAGCAGACCCATACAACCTCCGTGTTACGTTTTCCAGTGATTAACATTTGCCTGATTGTGGGGAATTCAATGACTGCATGTGCTTCTCTGCTTATATAAGGTAGTAAATAATTTTCACATCTAAAAAATCCAGTTTTCCCAATTTCCCACCAAGTTCCCGTCTCTGTTGTGCCGAGAGAGAGAGAAAATAACACACTTACGCGATGGCCGATGGAAGCGGGATCTGCGTGCGCGTATACCATGCGGGTATTATGACAAGTCTCCGCCATTTTTCTAACAACCCCCCACCCCTCACCAGCTGGATGGTGCACAACTACTTCACATGTACTGGAGGGGGGGTTCCACTCATGCCGCTTTTAGACGTGGTGGAATCAAAAGCCTTTCGTCTTATCAACTCCTCTTCTAACCGTCTTCAGCCTTTTTCTCATCGCCGCAATTTTGCATCTCTTGCTGTCTTCTATCAATATTTTCATGCCAACTGCTCTTCTGATCTTGATAACTGCATGCCTCCCCTCCTCCTCCCACAGCCTCGCTAAACCCCCATTTTGTCCACTTCTCTAATGCAAGGATTAACCAATATTCTCAGTCATTCATCATTCATGGTAAACTCTGAACTTCCTGCCTGCTTCTGCATTTCCACTTTCCTATGACTCTTTCAAGAGGGAGGTTTCAAGACATCCTATAATTTTTGACTACCGCTTTTGACTCAGGGGACAGGCACCTTAGTGTGTCTTTTTTTCTTTATCGCAGTTTTGTTGCCCATGGCCAGTGCCCCTCCTAAAAAAAAAAAAAAAAAAAAAAAAAAAAAAAAAAAAAAAAAAACGCGATGGTACCTACCAAGATGCACTTGTGCCAGCTCCCTATTCCACTACATGCTAGCCACCAAGGACGTGCATCCTTGGTGGCTCGGGCGTCCATGGTAAACAAACTTTTGCTCCTTATGTGTCATGCATGTGGGTCTTCTTTACATTTTGTTGGTAGGAGGCGTGAAGCAAGGCATGGTGAAGGCAAGATTCTTCAGAGGGCACATTCCTACCTCTGAGGCAAGAAGGTTCATGATGCCTCATACATTTGTGATACATTCACATGTCCCATGTCATCAATCTTCTCATAACATACATTTCTTTGAGGCTTACTCCCTTGTTCTCACAAATCAACATTTACACACATAACACATTAACTTCCTATTACTGTCTACCTGCATATCAGGCTGGCAATACCTTACAAAGCACCACACACTCATACACACACTCATTCATGGGCCACCCACTGCACCCCAGGAGCTTAGACATTGTAAAATCTGACACAGGTGACTACACCATCACTTGCTAGACATAGAGGAAATGTAAACAAAGTACAGCTAATATTAGCTTTAAATATAAAATACACATTAATATCTGATCAAGTGACAAAATGCCTGATGCCTGCACACACACACACACACACACACACACACACACACACACACACACACACACACACACACACACACACATCATCCCACCATATACATGTTTCCCTACCTCTGCACCTCGCACACAAAATGAAACATGTTTGGGTAATTGTGAATTTTAGTGTCTAAACTCCTGATCATGATAAAATGGTAGTGAATGAATGCCCATTTTGAAAAATGAACAATGATTCCTATATAACAACACAATCAATGAGAATTTATGAAAAACTAAAATAAGCTACTGATTGTAAGTCTTACAAGTGATTTTTAATTCATAAATGCAAGATATTGCTGCTTAAAACCTTTAAATGTCAATCTTAACCCCAAACTCTTAAATGATACCTAAGTACATACAAGACTGCTCTGATTATACCAGAAACCATTTTCCACATTCTTCAGCTCTCACAGTTTCAGTCATTCAAGCTTATCTTGCATGTGCTTGTCAAACAGCATTTACTTACAAACACAGACAACTGGACACACTTACTAGCTACTCTATCCTGCCACACTGTACATAAAAGAAGCAATTCTATGGACACTTCCTTTCCACCTGTGATTTACCAGACTCATCATATTCCTGCTTACTTATCCACATTTGTTGGAAGGATCCCAGGGAGGCCAGAATGGAGCCTCCAATCCATGAGCCAAACCTTCTCTCTGTGGTACCAGTGGAGGAGATCAATTTGAACCTCATGTTGGGTGGAGTACGGCTGGACAGGTCACGGTTGAGGCGCTCCACATAACCGTTGAGGAGTGAGTTGCCGCCAGTCACTATCACGCTGGAGTACAGACTTGGCCGCAGGTCAATGTCACACAGGCCAATGCTAGTGGAGACAACGTGAGACATTCCCAGCATGGTGGAGCCCACACCCTTGATGTAGCTGGGGTCAAAGAGGCTCTCAGTGATCCTATAGCGTTCCAGCCCGTACTCCTGTGAGACAGAGAGAGAGAGAGTGCAGGGATTAGAATATGTGCTGAATGACCTAAATTATGTTGTATAGTTATAGTTGTGGTGTATTGTAAAATCCATTAATTTCCACTCCTCTCTCTCTTTCTCTTATCCATCTGAAACTCCCTGATTTGTTAACAATCTCCTTGTAAAATCTGACAACTGACAAATTCTTGGCAAATCAGGACTTGGGATTCAACAAAAACACGAAACACAGGGGAAGTAAGAGCAGATTATTCCACTTCTTTTCACAACTCTACTACAGAAACTTAACCCACTTGTCATTACTTGTTCAGTTGTGAGCTTCACTCCAGGACTTAATTCTTTTACATGATTACCTCAGATTCCTTTTAAAGTTTGACACAATATAATATGAATGGTGATCCATTGGTATCACGATTCACAGTTATCAAGTCATCTGAGGCCTGATTCCTTGGATACTTGTAAATAATTAAGATTGTCTACTTTCATGCTTGACACACATTTAACAGATAACCAATAGGACAGGCCAGATTCAGCCATGAGGAAGATGAGGAATTTTAGCTCAGGGACAAAGCAACAAGAGTAAGTCCTCACATTATTGTAGCCTGAGGGGAATTCATAAGGCTCTGTGGGGATGCCCATGACAGCATCCTCATCGTACGGCGCCTCAGAGCAGTGCAATAAGGTCTGCTGGAAGTCCCGCACCACCTCACGCTTCATGTAGTTGTGCCAGGAAGGTGTCACCTCTACAAGATTGTTCTTTTTGGTCCATTTGGGTCGGTCTCCCTCCTTGACTGACTGCTTGTCTGCCACCATGTATGAAGGAACGATGTCCACACCTGACTCCTTCAGGAAATTATTGGCCTGAAAATGGGAGATGCAATGTTTAAAAGTTACTGATCAATTCACTGTCTTGGCTAGGGTCACATGGCACGCACACACACAAACACACACACACAAAATAAATAAATTAATTAAAGAATACATAAAATAAATAAATAAATAATATAAAAAAAAATCAAAATAAAAAAGTAAGCTTTGTGCTCCAAAAAATGCATAATAAAATGGAGACTTATGTATGGAATGAAAGCTAAGGATCTTGAAAACAGAGATTTAAAGATGGCAGGAACATTAGTGCATTACGAAGCACAAGATTTAAAGCTAAACTATAAGCCTAACACCAACAATGCATCAGTTGGCATAAATGCTGATATTGCCAGGTATTGCAGATACTCACCTGGTTTAGAAGAAAGTCTCCTCCAAGTGGAGACTTAACAATGGCATGCTGGAGAACGTAGCCGTCATGGACTGGGATGGCCGAGGTGTGTGTGGCGCCTGAGTCCAGCACCAGACCTGTTGATCGGCCATTGGCGAATGCAGCAAGAACAGCAGACTTGACCAGGAAGAAGGCTGGTACCTGACCAATAAGAGACAAGCTACTGAGTTCAACCACAGGTGCAATGTACTACTGCACATTGTAAACTGTGAATCAAAATGCTACACTGAAGCATAATTACGTATGAGTTTCAGCTTGGTTTACCTACCACTGACCTCTGCTCAGGATATTAACCACATGAACACAAAACATCTCAGCATCATATCCAGAAGTCAAAACTTACTGAGCCACAGTATATGAGATGAAAGACTCAATAGCTCAGAGAAAAATTCAGGATACACAAAATTACCTGATACTTTTCAAAAACCAGCTCACAAAGCCGCTCTCTTTTACCACGAACGTTCCACTGAAAATAACAAAACCACATTAGGATAATAAATATGTACAGTTGTTATAATCACAGATAACAATTGCAATAAATCTAAAACATACAAGCATGAAAGATGGTGGTCAAAAGTGTCAATGTGACAACTCAATTCGTTTTGATGAAGTCATAAGAAATGCAAGGTATCAGGGATAATATATGAGAGAGAGAGAGAGAGAGAGAGAGAGAGAGAGAGAGAGAGAGAGAGAGAGAGAGAGAGAGAGAGAGAGAGAGAGAGAGAGAGAGAGAGAGAGAGAGAGAGAGAGAGAGAGAGAGAGAGAGAGAGAGAGAGAGAGAGAGAGAGAGAGAGAGAGAGAGAGAAATATACTATGATGTCGGTTTTATGGGACTTCATATGGTTTTTGAGAACAGACACAATCACACATATACAGATGAGTGAAAAGATTACAAATGTACAGCAGCAACTGTGTACATACAGTGGCTTCTGAGAAGAGGACTGGATGATACTGGGCCTCACTCTTGATACATTTCTCATAGGAGTAGTCCAGGACTTTCTCAAAGGTGTCCCAGTCCTCTATCATCCCTTCCTTCATGTAGTTCACCACCTCACAACCTGAAAAATGATCAGTTCTCCAATACTTCTACATGGGAAGCTGTAGGCAACTTCATGGTCACAAAAACAACTAAACATTATACACAAAGATTATGATTAAATAAAGAAAGTTACAATGAAATGCAATGTAACAAGGTTTAGTGCTGGGTCTGGGCATTGTTTTGATTAAATAAAGACTGAATGATAATCACTGGATGAAATGAGTTTAAATGTTGGAAGATGGAGCATGTCATCATGAGGGGAAATAAGCAGCACATACTATTGGTGCAGCAGAGTGATCTACCAGTGACTGACAAAGATTATGTTACATATAAACATGAAACTCATCACTAATAAAGACAACTTACCTTTACGTGGAACATGAAGAGCAACAGTATCAATGTAATATTTCTTCTCGTTAGTCTCTTGATCCTCCAGGACACCCACCCATGATGGGATGTCAAACTTGGGTGAGTCTTCCCCAGCATAGCCCACCCTCAGGGAGGAGTGGCCAGGGTCAAACACCAGCGCTCCCACTTCATCTGTCAGAAATAACAGGAATATCATTACTTACTCTGGGAAAGGAGTCAGAGCACAAAATTCTTCACACAATTACTATTACAATTATAGTAGTGCACTCTGCAAGAAATTAAAACCTTAGTGGCAGGATGATGGCACCAACTTGTCACACAGAGGTCTAAAGATCAGGAATTCTGGTATTTTACACTCAGCCCAACTTCATCTCAGTGGCACACCAGTAATTTTAATTCACTGCAGCAAAGGTCAAATATAGTTATAAAGACAGGTGGTAGTAACCTGTGCTGGAATATGCATTAATTGGTTATCGTTCTGCAGAATTTTACAATCTTATTCAGTGCTGCAGATTAAAATTCTAAGTAAAATTTAACATCTTTTCAGATATGTGTATAAATTTTTTTTTTCCAATAATTTTCATGAGTTTCATCACCTAGGCATAATTTTATATTTTCCCACAAAAAACACTCCCAAGAATGAAAAGAAAAATCTAAAATAGTATCTTGAATGGATAATAAACTTAAAAGTAATCAAGCCAAACCAACCCAAATGTAATCTATGACTAACGTTCAGTCTAGTGGAGCTGATCTTACCAAAGCATCTATGCCCAACAAAGTTATCCTAACCTAATCCAATGGGGCAACTAGGTCCTGGAGGGCTAACCTTGCTTATTGTAATTTTACCGTGTGTGGCTAGTCTAACTTAACCTTGCAGAGGAATTAGGCCTTGCCCAATCCCTGACACTATAATAATAATGTTACTTAGCAGTCATGCCACATTCAAAGTCTCTGTGGCATAGTGTAGCAATATATATATATATATATATATATATATATATATATATATATATATATATATATATATATATATATATATATATATATATATATATATATATATATATATATATATATATATATATAGTCATGAGATAAGCAAGTTAAAAATTTTTTAATTAGTGAAAACAAAAACCCAGCACACACAAAGCCTTTTGCATCACTACTGCCTTGATGATAAATGAAAGCTGTCATGGGGAGGTGGTCAATTTTTACTCTTTTATCAGTCCTTTTGTTTCCAGACAAAACTATTTTCTACTAATTTTCAGCCAGTTTTGAATTAATCTGCTTGTTTTTCTGCAAATCATTTGTTTTAATTTTTTTTACATCTCTGATCCCCATTGCTTCAGAAACTAATGATTTGCAATAAAAACGAAAACCAGACTAATCAACACAAACCATAATCTACCATTAAAAAAAAAAGTTTTGTCCTCACAAATAAGTAACACATAGTAACACTCACAATGTTCCCCTGAAAGGACTGGCCATCAGCCGGTTGTCACCCACCACTACTTAACCCAACCTAACAAAACTAACTGAACCTAATCAAAGTAACCTAACTTTACCAAGCTAATCTAACTTAACCTAACCAAACTAAACTTAAAAAATTGAGGTCAGCATTATAAATAATTTGTGGATAGTAAATATGAAGTACAAACTATTCAGAATGAGCTCTATCAACTGAGAATGTTAAGAAAAGCAATGTTGAGACTCGGGAAGGAGTAAAATAATACTGGGGTGGGTGTGTCTACCTGCACTGTTGCCTGTATATGTGGGTATAACTACTTCCTATTAGTTTTGGTTTTATTATAGTTTAAGCCATTACACACTACGTGGTAATAACCTACCTCATTTTGTTCTCACTATTCACATAATTTCTAATGATTACACTACTTGTCGGAAATTAATAATAACGCCACAATAGGCCTGGGAATGCACAGCGCTCTCAACTTTTTCTAAGTCCACAGGTAAACATAAATGGTGTATTGTTGCCTGAACTTCAGTTGTTAGGTTAGGTTAGGTTAGGGTTTTATTATAGTTTAAGCCATTACACACTACGTGGTAATAACCTACCTCATTTTGTTCTTCTCACTATTCACATCATTTCTAATGATTACACTACTTGTTGGAAATTAATAATAACGCCGTGGGCCGTGGGTAGAGATTGGGGACATTGGCTTAAACTATAAATTTACCTTAGTTTTCAGTAATAACTATTGTTGAGTAAGATTACAACACTCACAGAATAATATGAATCAAATATTCTCATGCAAATCACAAATTTTTGAAGAGAAAGGGAACAGAGACCAGAAAAACCAGTGACTTTGAACAGGCTAGCACATTAAGGTAAAAGAAAAAAGAAAAAAACTTGTCAAACTTTATCAGGAAGAAGTTTCAAAAGCTAGAGATATGCCAACGTACATCTGCAGACTTACATTACGTATAATATATTAAGGGACAAAAACACCCATTAGAAAAATCTAAAATAAGGCGCGGAAATGAAGTGAATGAAACACCACAGGCCTTCCAGTCATTTCCCCAACCCGTGTCGGTCATCGCGGCTACTTATAGGCGACTTCAAGCGCTTCTAGAGGAACTATGGAGTCCTGTGTTAAATGTGGGTGTACTGATACTCACCTCCACCGTAAACTCCGCCACTCATGCCTGAAATAGAGAGATGGAGAAGCTGAACTTCAACCCGGCGCGGCGTCCTTCCCTCGCTTGTTGTGGTGCCGGGGTGCAGTCTTTTATTCAGTACGGATCTCATGAAATCGCTCTAAAATGGTATACATGTGTCTTTACCTCACTATTTTGCAATTAAAAATACACAAATAAATCTTTATAAATTTCTAACAACAGTATGAATCTACAGATGATGTGGCATAAAGATTATGTTTAATAGAGGGATTTTTTTTTTATCTAGATCTGGGGACTGTCTTTAGAAAACAATAAATACATCTTTAATATGTGATTTAAGAAATAAAATCACTGAAAGAAATATGGAATTTGCAGTAATTAATAATGTGAACTTGTAAGCAATATGGTATGAAGAAAGTAAGTGCCAATTTCAATCTCAAACAGATGTCGGGTGTAAGATTCTACTTTCTACTCTCATCCCTTTTCTGTCAACCTCTCGAGTGCAAGATTTTACCAGCAATCACAATATTTCATCCCTTTCACTGGTAAACTCTGGAACTTCCTGCCTGCTTCTGTATTTCTCCCTTCCTATGACTTGAAACTTTCAAGAGAGAGGTCTCAAGACACTTCCAAAACTTTGGATAATCCTTTTGGCCCTTTTCCTTTTGGGAATCACCTTAGTGAGCTTTTTGTGGATATATATATATATATATATATATATATATATATATATATATATATATATATATATATATATATATATATATATATATATATATATATATATATATATATATGTATATTCTTTTCTTGCCTTTGTCTATTAACCCTTTCAAATAAAGAAGAAGCAAGGCATAATGAGGAAATGAGTTAGGATAAAGAACTGCCTAAGCTGAAGGGTCAGGATTCGCATTAAGATTACTAAGGTAATGACTACTGCTCCTACTTCTAAATGTGGCAAGAAATGTTTGGCTACGAACTACCCATATGAACCATCAACTATATACCCATATTCCACGTTTGGATGTAGAAGGGGAGTTAAGAATAACACAAGAAGTTGAACAGAAGGAAATAAAGGAAGTTACAAGAAGCCGTCTGCCCTCCACGTTGCAGTCCCTAAACCTACACGCGCGTCTCTAAATGTGTGCTGACCAAACTAACTGAACAAAACTAAACATGTGCACCTCATACTTTAAAGTCTCCACCTGCGTACTCTTTAACAACTTGATGTCACATCAGCAGGCACATTTACATAGCTTCTCTTCCCTACAACCAATAGCAACCGCAGCTTGCACCTTTCTCCTCCCTTATATTGCAACTATTATGGCTTCTCTCTATATATATAACCTATGATATTGATTGTGTAGATTAATGTAACTGAAACAGACAGGTTAGTTACGGTTAAAAGGTCTGAGAGAGAGAGAGAGAGAGAGAGAGAGAGAGAGAGAGAGAGAGAGAGAGAGAGAGAGAGAGAGAGAGAGAGAGAGAGAGAGAGAGAGAGAGAGAAAGTGCTTACGTTGAGATGCATTTCTTTTTTTTATTCCAATCTAAGTATGGTATTGCATTATGACATTACAGATCATGGTGCATATACTCAGTTTTATAGCTGAGCTTGAGTCCAAGTATGAAGACTTTGTGACGTAGGTACTATGAAACAAATGAAAGTACTTTTACTAATTAACTGCTTATGTCATTGGCAAACTGGCAATCCCCTCTTTGATCTCAGTCGGGAGCAAGACAGGAAGAATTGCTTTAACTATATAAAAAACAGTGATCCTCTGGCAAAAATCCGTAAAGGACTGAGGACTTGATACTCACACCTCTTGGTCCTCAGAGTGTCTCTAGAG
>NC_087154.1:5062500-5070000 GCF_035594125.1 Scylla paramamosain
AACAACAACGTCTATCCCTGCAGTGAGAGAGAGAACGAGTGAGTGAGTGAGTCAAGTGCATGATGTGTTCCGTAATCAGAAACGCTTTGCTCTCTCACCACAGCTACTTTCAAAGGCCACAGAGATGATTACTCGGACTCTCAAGACTGTTTATCCTCTTAATACAGTAGGAATTTCGTTAATCTATCACTAGAACCATAATAACCCCCATAAATATCGGGGTAATTTCAAATAAAGCCTTTTTGAATGTAGTGGAGATGCGGCGCAGAAATGTTTCTCAAGTGTTTCTTTTGTTAATAAAGAAACAATCACGTTCATCTATCAATAGAACCATAACAACACCCTTAAAAATCAGTTTAATTTCAAGTAGAGCCTTTTGAATGTAGTGGAGGTGCGGCGCTGAAGTGCTGCTGAATATGGCGGTTTAGTATCCCACGCTGGTGCAAGAGTGAACGCTACGGTGGGAAAGTTATAATATTTTACGTATTCCTTTGTTCTGCGTAGACTTGCTTTTGTTCCCTGAAAGCAACAACAACGACAACAACAACTGGTATTCCCGCGTAAGACAGCAACTTTCCCAACCTTGAAGTATAAAATCAAAACAATGGGGAAAATTACGCTTGAATGATGTAAATAGAGAAAAAAAAAAAAAAACGAAACGATTAACGCAACTACTAAAAATAAAGACACAAAGTAGTACAGGAAGGAAGTGCTTATGTGTTTGTTTGTTAAGCCAGTTTTTTCTTTTCCTTTTTCCTTTTTTTTTTGTTTTGTAATGAATGTTACGCACTTTCCGAGCTTTGTTTGCTGGATTTTTGTATTTTATTGACGTTAAAAGTATGTTAGTGTGTGTGTGTGTGTGTGTGTGTGTGTGTGTGTGTGTGTGTGTGTGTGTGTAAAAGAGAAAGGAAAAGTAGGAAACAAAAAACGGACAAAAATTATAGCTGACTGGAGGAAGGAAGTGAGGAGGAGGGGAAGAGAAGGTGAGGGAATGAAGTGAGGAGCAAAGCAAGGGTAGGAGAGGGGCGGGGTGGGGGGACAGACGCTTTCCTGAACCCTCCCACCACCACCACCACCACCACCTTCCTTGGTATCAGGCTTATCTGAGTTACACACACACACACACACACACACACACGGACGAAAGACACGAATCCCTCAGTGTATATCAGAGGTGGGAGGTGATAGTGGTGAGGGTTATAGTGGTGTTGATTGAGGCAGTGATGTGATGTGGTAACGTGTGCGGTGGCGGTAACAGCAGTGTGGTGGTATATAGCGTGGTGGTGCGTGGTGGTGAAGTGGTTTGGCTGGTGAGGGATGTGAATGTGGTGAAAGAGAGTGGTGAAGGTCATGATCAGTGGAGTGAATGAATGACCGGTTGACTGACTGGTGAGGAATGTAGTGAATGTGGTGATAGTGTGGTGGTGAAGGTAATGAATGAATGGTTGGTGGGGTGACAGACTGACTGACTGACTGGTTGAATGACTGATGCGTTAGTCTGCCGTGTGTGTGTGTGTGTGTTTGTGTGTGTGTGTGTGTGTGTGTGTGCGACGAGGCGAAGTGAAGGAAGGAAAGACAGGTCGCTTGGAGGAGTTAATGTATAGCAGGTCATTGTTACTTTCTACAACGCGGAATGTAAGTCAGTTCAAGCAAGAATCGTATGAAAAAAAAAAAAGTGTTATAGTTAATTCATCCATTACTTGAGTCGGCGTTTGGGATTATCAGAGAAGGAAAAAAAGAGGTATTTGTCTCTTCCTGACCTATCTTATTCTTTTACTTCAGAAACGCGAGAAGAGTCCCTTAATTAAATCTGTCAATGCCATGGTATTATTTCGCAGCAGTCATAGGAAGAGAGAAATATAGTTATTCCTTGACCTGTTCTGTCTTGATTCCTTCACTTCAGAATCACGAGGAATACTTGATCACTTTAGCTGCTTTGGGTTCTCCTTACCACTTTTCCTGCTATTTGGTGTGTTTTTCCAAATTACTAACACCTCTGATACATTTCTTCTTGCGTTACAGTCACCTTCAAATACTATACTAGCTAGAAATTTCTGGATCTATTTTTTTTATTCTTTTTTTCTTTCTTGTCGATGCTTGTAAAAATTTAATTGCTCTTAGTGGTGTGAATTGTTGCATATTGCAGCGAAAGGGTTAACTAAATCTGTCATAGTCATACTGTCATTACTATGCAGTCACAAATCAACTGTAAGGTGAAACTCTTTGTCTTTATATTCAGGTGATGCATCATTCTCTTGAAACTGCGTATTGTGAAATAGTCCTGCGGTAAGGGTAACGAGCACGGATTTTGATGTGAATAATGAAATGTATAATCATATTTCACTTAATGATTATTATAAAAGAATGAGGTGAAACGAGCTTTCTTGTCCTGCGCACGTGGTGGTGATTGTGTGTGTGTGTGTGTGTGGGTCAGGACTCACAGGGCTCAGGGGACGGTGGATTTCCGTACCTTTGACGTCAACGG
The DNA here is from genome assembly GCF_035594125.1 of Scylla paramamosain. Lineage (NCBI taxonomy): Eukaryota > Metazoa > Arthropoda > Malacostraca > Decapoda > Portunidae > Scylla > Scylla paramamosain. The sequence goes on from NC_087154.1 coordinate 5,064,986, forward strand.
ACAGAGCGCAGGTTTGTGACTCACACTCTGACCGCTCCACCCCGACTGGCGCAAGGTAGCACGGGGCATTCCCTCCCTGAAGAAAACGTAGCCGCAGTACAGAAAGGGAAGGAAAGTGAAGTGCGAGGGACTGGTGCTTGTCACTCCTACGAAACACGTTCCTTTAAAGTAGAAAGAACGAAAAAAAAGTGAAGTGAAGTCTATGGATGTGTTAGCGATTGGTAAAGATCAGTGCTTCATTCTCTATTAAGAAAGGTAACATTGGAATGAAAAACAAGGAAAAACATGGCGGAATTTGAGATTTTGAAGTGTGTGCTCCATCCTCTCCTATGAATCTTCTTTCCTTGTAACAGAAAAATAAGGGAAAGAAGTGAAATTTGAGATATTAAAGTATGAGCGATTGATGCTTGATTTTCTCTGAAGAAACATAACCTTGGAGTCGAAGAAAAAGTGTAGAAAAAATTTGAGATATTGAAGTGTGTGTGCTTCATTCTCTCTGAAGAAACATAATCTGAGAATGAACAGAAAATAAAAGTGAAGTGAAATTTTAACATAATAGAGTGTGAGCGAGCAGTGTTTCATTTATGAGAGAAAAGTATAATGCGGAAAGAAAATAAGAAGATAAGGAGACTCCAAAAGACCAGTTGGTCATCACAAGACAGCTTCTGAAACTACACAAAACGCAACAGCTCACACAGAGACACAAAAAGACGCAAAATACCCCAAGAAGCAACACTTAAACCATAAAAAAAAGAAAAGAGAGAGAGAGAGAGAGAGAAAAAAAAAAAAACCGGAAACCATACGCAAGTCACCAAACCAATCCCCTGCACACTACGTACACACAGCTATTGTTCTCGAAGTCTCTATACATGCGTGAAGAGAAGCACGCCATGCACAGGGGAAAGCCGCGACCGAGATCGAGGTGGTACTTAGGCGAAGGCGAAGTGGACAGAGCAAAGGGGCCGCGTGGGGTGCCTGACTCGCTGTCTTCGCGGGAGCTGGCGTGGAGGGCGGCCGAGCTGGGGCGTGAGCTGGGCATCCCTAAGGTGAGTGAGTGGTGGTGATTGTAAGTGACTGAGTGATTGATTTTACTTAGCAAGACTTATTTCATATATATATATATATATATATATATATATATATATATATATATATATATATATATATATATATATATATATATATATATATATATATATATATATATATATATATATACTGCAAGGCTTTCTCCTTCTCTAGTTTAGGTATTATGGTACTGCTATGAAATATTGCTACTGCAGCTATTGCTACTGCTGATGATAATGATGATGCTACCACCACTACTACTACTGCTACTACTACTGCAACTACTACTACTACTACTACTACTACTACCACTACTGCTACTACTACTACTACTACTACTACTACTACTACTACTCTTGCTAGTATAGTAGTAGTAGTAGTAGTAGTAGTAGTAGTAGTGTCTGAAATGATCGAAGACGTCAATACTAGTAATATATGTATGTGGAAATTGATTTATTACTGCAATGAACACTGGTATGATGAAGTGAGCGTTTGTGTGCTGCAGTGAACGTCATACAATATCATGCCCAGGTTTAAGAGTTTCTGTAAAACCTGATCGTACCAACCATACAAGTGACAGCACCGTGTCTGTGTCCGCCACGAGGCCCTGAGAGCACCGCCTTCCACTCAAATCTCAGGATCTGTATAAACGCCGCCGCTGCTTCCTTCTCTGTATCACGAATGCAATCACGTGTCGAGGTTATTTGGAGATTATTTTGAAAGTATTAATAAGTATTAGTAAGTGGGTGGGACTTATACTTGAAGAACGTGCTTCCCGTTTTCTGAGAATATGATGGCGGTTGTGGCGCTGTAGGGGTTTGGGGAATGCGGTGAAGTCACTCTCTCTCTCTCTCTCTCTCTCTCTCTCTCTCTCTCTCTCTCTATGTGCGTGAGTGGCAAGTAGTAAATGCAAACGCTCGCTAATGTGGAAGATGGAAATGATACCAAAAATTCCTCTCCACTCAGGCTTCTCAGAGCAGTAACAAAAAATGAAACACTTTTTTGGGACAAATCAAACTGCGTGTATCGCCATTTAATTTGCAGCAGGCAACGGAACACTCGAGATGACACGGAAAACAAGGGAAGGCAACAAGGCGTAACGTCATGGCCACCTACGAGTACAGTCACGACAGCAGCGTAAACAAAGACCAGATGGATGGATGGGTGGATGGATGGATGGATACGGGGCTGCGCGCGCACGGTGAAGCAGCGTCGAAGTGTCTCTCTGCTTCGGAGTTTTATGGCGGGTTGTGGCTGCTGCTTCTACTTACGATGAGGTATTAATATACTGGAGGAGGCGCGGGGAGGGGAAGGGTGGGCGGGGAGGCAGCGGGCGAGGCCTCCCGGAGAGACGCAGCAGTATGAGGGAAAGACATAAAACATATACGTCCGTAGCGAAGCATTAGGGGCTTTATTTGGAAGACGTTTTGACCACGCGGTAACTGGCCTTCGGGATTTTCTGAAATTTTATTAAAGAGGCCAAGTGTGCCAAACGTGAGCGCTGCCCAGCCCTGCACAGGCCCAACAAAATCCACCCGCCTGCCCGCCCGCTGCCACACCCACTCTGGCGTGATGTAATCTTGTAGTAAATCAGTGGTGAGGGTGTCAGATAGGATGAGGGTGTCAGGGTTGCTTCACGGCGCGGGTACAGTTAGTACAGGGGACGCGGAAGGGGGCGCGGGCAGGGGAGGGGGCGTCCTTCGCGGTGCTGAGTCAGCCGCTGTGGGAGGTAGGTCGCGCGGCCGCCTGTGGTTTTCGAGGGTTGGTTGGCGCTGGTCGTTGAGTCACAGAAGCGTGTTACCGCGGCTCCCTTGTGTTGTGATCAGCTGTGAGTGTGGCGGCGGTGCCAAGCGTGTGCCTGCTACATAGGTTGCTCTCAGGGGCCTGAGTTGGCAACGTGGTGCCAGTTACAGTGTTGCCAGGTGTGGTCAGGTGCGACGTGGCAGCGGGGGCGGGTATGTGGTGCCCGTCAGTGTTGTCTGGCGCCGCGCCACCGCCGCCGCACCGCCCCTGCTGCACAGTGCCCAACGCGCCACAGGGCGCCCCTACATCGGGCTGCTGTTTTACTCCCCAGCTGTGGCAACTTGACCTTGTGACCCCGCCCTGGGGTGCAGAGGATCAGGAGCAGCGGCAGCAGCGGCAGGAGGGGCTGGCGCCGCGATCGGGGCCTGGCATCCGGCTCCCACATGCCCCGCTTTGCCTGCCCCTATGGCTCCCATGCCCGACCCCGGCCTCGCCCTCGCACTGCGTCTTCTCGTGTTGAGCCCACGGGCGCGGAGCTAGTGCGGGCGTGATGCGGTGGGTGGCGCCGCATGCCCTCGTCCAGCGGAGAGGGCGGGCCTGGAGTCCCTTACAGCCGCCCGCCCGTCAGTTCGTACCGGCCAAAGTCTCGTGAGGAGGGGGCTGGGGCAGAGTGCCTCTTTGTTTCCCTTTCCCTCCCTTCCCTTCCGCTCCTGCAGTGGCTATGGCGACACCCTGCTGGTTGTTGCGCTACACTGGTTGACTTCACGAGCCCGAACATGACGAGTGCCGCGTGCAGCCGCCGCCAGCCGTGACCCAGCCCGGGCCAGGTGCGCGGCGTCGGCGGTGTTCGTTGAGGTATTCGCCTGGACCGTTGTCACAGGCTGTGTCAGCTGAATTTTCCTTCGTTTGTGGTGGAGTGAGTGAAAACACGATACTGACTTGAACATCTTTAGTTCCCTTGTCGTCTTACTGTCTGTGTGGCCGCCAACAGTGCGGGCGCGCGCGCCACGAGTGGGGCTTTCCTGCAGTTTTGTAATTTTTTGGTGACGAGTTCTTGAAACACATTGAGGATTTAGTAGTTTTGATATCAAACCGACGGACTTGTGTGATCGACTTTATTTTGTTATCAAACTGTGTTAAGCAGACGTGCATTCCTTCCGCTTCTCACGCCTCGCAAGATCCTCCTGACAGCAGCAGCAGCAGCAGCAGCAGCAACAACAGTGCACGCCATCAAGGGTGCTCTCTCATCTTCAACAAACCGAGACTAAGTGAAAATAAAAAAAAAACTCTCAAAGTTGATACTCACGTGAAGAACGAGGTTTTATATATTTTTTTCATCAGTCCTCGGAAAGACGCACATCAAGGCTTTACGACAGACAAAGTTCGCAAAAGTGAAACTTTTCACGCGCTCAACGTAACAAACTCACGTGAATCAAGAAAAGCTAAATATTTTTGATAACCACGTACCAAAGCCGTCCTAAACTCAACCCAAGAGGACCAAGTGTTCCTGTCCAGCAAGCACAACTTTCCTATTCGAGGCCAGGCACGCGACGCGGCGGCCTTCCCCCACACACGGATTAATCCTTTCGAGAGAACCAAGAGGACCCGGCGGCGGAAAGAAGATACGCCCGGCGGAAACACGGTGAGGAGGCAGGGCGGGTTCGGGCGCGGCGACCCCCCAGGCGGCCGTCAAGATGATGTTCACTGGGGGCGTGGGCAAGAGGCGGAGTCAGTCGCAGAGCACCGCACATCGCAAGCCCACACACGAGCGCGCCAGGTTCTCCTACCAAGAGGTACGTTTGTGGTGTTGCTGTGTTGGTGTGGCGACGGGAAAGGAGGGGAAGAAGAGAAACAGGAAGGGAAGGAAAAATAAACAGGGAAAGAGAGGATGGCATGGGATGAGAGGGAGAAAAAAGGACAGGAAAGGCAAATGGAGAGGTGAAAGGGAGGGGAACTGCGGGAGGTAATGAGAGGAGAGACAGGTGCGAGGGGAGGAGGGTAGAGAGGCAGTGGGAGGAGAGGAAAGTGTAAGGGAAGGAAAGGGGTGAGAAGGGGTGAGATTTGAGAAAGAAATGGGAGGTTAGGGATGAAAGGGAAACAATAACGGGAAAGGAAGGAAAGGAGAGAGACAAGAGCAAAGGGAATAGAAGGACACTGGAGGAAGGGAAAGAGAAAGGGAAGAAGAAAGGCAAGATGGAGAAGAA
>NC_087154.1:5075000-5097500 GCF_035594125.1 Scylla paramamosain
TTCCGTTCTGCGCTCGTGAAGGTTAACAGAAAACAAATACACAATGTTCTGCGCAGCGTATGTAATGACAACTGTATTATAACATCAATACAAGAATTCCAACGTGTCTAGAGCTGGAGTGTTGTTGTTGTTGTTGTTGTTGTTGTTGGTGGTGGTGGTGGTGGTGGTGGTGGTGGTAGTGGTGGAGACAGAGAGAGAGAGAGAGAGAGAGAGAGAGAGAGAGAGAGAGAGAGAGAGAGAGAGAGAGAGAGAGAGAGAGAGAGAGAGAGAGAGAGAGAGAGAGAGAGAGAGAGAGAGAGAAAGTGTTGACAGCACATCAAAATGGACACACCACCACCACCACCACCACCACCACCACCACCACCACCACCACAACCACCACCACCACCACCATCGAGGGAAGCTGGTAAGGTACGAGATGAAGGTGGACGTCACGAGTTATTAATACTAGCGCTAATATCACTCCGGTAACTGCAATACTACTCGCGGCTGGCTGGGAAACACTCTGCGGGGAGGCTGTGGTGGTGGTGATAGTAAGGAGCTGTAGCTGGAGGAGGAGGAGGAGGAGGAGGAGGAGGAGGAGGAGGAAGGGGAATAGATACAGACGCTGCCACTTCATGTTCTATTTTTTTCATCATCTTCTTCTTCTTCTTCTTCTTCTTCTTCTTCTTCTTCTTCTTCTTTCTTCTTTTCTTCGTGTGTTGGTTTCATTTTCTTATCTTTTGTTTCTTTTCTTATCTTATACTTACATTTCTTTCATCTTTTTCCTTATTTCCTTTAGTTTTCTTATTTTTTCTTCTTCCCTAATTTTGTTTTGTTTTGATGGTGCCCTGTTTTTTTCATTTTTTTCTTTTCTTTTTCTTTTCTTTTATTTTTAATCTTTTTCCTCTCTTCACCCCTTTTGTTACGTTTTGCTTTGTTTTCTTTACTTTACTTTTCGCCTGTTTTCTTTTCTGCCTCTTCACAAGGAGATCGACTAAGTAATTTAAACATAAATACAAGAAAAAAAATATAGGTTGACTGCATTTAAATCGAAAAAAAATAAATAAATAAACGAAAGAAAGTAACATAGAAGTCAGAATGATTTGATTAACACATAACTAAATATAATGTGATGATTAGCTTACAATATTACGGTAAATGAAGAAGAAGAAGAAGAAGAAAACAAAAAAGAAGATAAGAAATGCAGTTTGATTTTCGCTAGCTGGAGAAGAAAAAAAAAAGTAGAGAAGAATAACGTGAAAGAGAATAAAATGATAATAATGAAAAAAAAAAGAACGTAGCAAAAATAATATGACGAGCAGAGGAACGTGACAGATACAACAACGTGACAAGAATGACGTGACAACCGGAGTAAAGCGGCAACTAGGATAACATGACATAAAAAAATAACATCACAAAAAAAAAAAAAAATAACGTGACAAGAATAAATCACAAAAAAATAACGTGACATAAAGAATAACATCACAAAAAAATAACATAACATAAAGAATAACATCACAAAAAATAACATGAGAAAGAATAACATCACAAAAAAATAACAACATAAAGAATAACATCACAAAAAATAACATAACATAAAGAATAACATCACAAAAAATAACATAACAAGAATAACATCACAAAAAAATAACATGACAAAGAATAACATCACAAAAAATAACATAACATAAAGAATAACATCACAAAAAAATAACATAACATAAAGAATAACATCACAAAAAATAACATAACAAGAATAACATCACAAAAAATAACATAACAAAGAATAACATCACAAAAAAATAACGTGACTAGAAAAACCGAAATGTTAGCCAGTCAGAATAACAAGAAAATAACAACATGATAACGAGAATAACAAGACATACAGAATAACGAAACACTAAAATGACAGCCACAGCAACATAAGACACAATAAATAAAAAAAAAAATAATAAAATAAAGAACAAACAAGTAACAACAGACATGAAAGAAGGTTGATACGCAAAACTAGAGAGTAAAATATGAATAAGTAACGCTTCCCGGTGAAATAAATTCTAATAAGCAACAACAGATAACTAAAATGACAATCACAGGAACGTAAGCCACAACAAACAAACAAACAATAAACAACAAGAACGTAACACCACATAAATGAAAGAAGGTTGATACGAAAGTTTTGAAAGTGTAATATCAATAAGTAAAAATGCTTCAGAATTAATCAAGTAAAGACCCATAAATATAACACTTATTTGAACCGAACTCGTAAAGTAACATTTCAGAGTAAAATCAATGCTGATAAATAACACACCATATTAGAATTAGGCCCAATAAATAACACTTTACCACGATACCAGAACCGACAAGTAAATACTGCACCCGATCAAGTAACATTCCAGGATAACATTGTGACTGATACCTAACAATCTAGATAATACTGAACCCGATGAATAATATAATGAGAACACACACACACACACACACACACACACACACACACACACACACACACACAAATCCCTGCTGGTTATGTAAAGACTTAACATCTAAAACAAATCCTTGCCGGTACGTTATTTCAGTATTATAGGATTGCTGGTAAGAAAGCCGATAATTTGCCAGCTGGTTCTGTCTTATCTCCCCTTTCTTCTTTCCATCCTCTTCTTCTTCCTCCTTACGTGCCTGCCTTTCGACGCCATCCCTTCCCTCCCATTTACCCTCCCATCTCTTCCCTTTCCTTTAGTCTCCCATCTCTTCACTCCTCAATTTTTTTTTGTTCTTTCTACTTTGGCTCCTCTTCTTTCTTTTCCTTCTTCTTCCTTTGCCCTCTCACCTCTTCTCTTCTCCTTTTCATTCTCTTCCTTTCTCTTCCCTTTTCTTTCATTCCTATTAGTTCTTTTTCTTCCTCTCCCTTCCCTTCCTGGTATCTCTCTGCCTTTCCCTCTGGTCCCTTTGAGGCAATGTGTTGCGCATGAGGAATTTCAAGGCGCCTCGAAACCTGAAATAGCCCTTCTATAGTATTCTCTCTCTCATTTTCTCTTTTTCTTTTGTGGGAGAGACAATTAATGGCTTTTTGGTTTTTCTTTTGTATTCTCTCTCTCTCTCTCTCTCTCTCTCTCTCTCTCTCTCTCTCTCTCTCTCTCTCTCTCTCTCTCTCTCTCTCAATCTCCGTTTTCTATTGTGGGAGAGACAAACTGATTTTTTCTATTTTACTGTTTTTTTTTCTTTTTTTTCTTTTGGATCTTCTTTCCTCGTGCATAAAAAAAAAAAAAGATAACAAATATAATATGGATCGTACTCTTAAACGTTGTGATCCCTCATTAGTATCACTTTTCAAAGGCTACAGAGATGTTTATACGGGTTCTCGTAGGTGTTATCCCACAGGCAGGGTAATATCTTTCTTAAACTATCACTGGAACACTAAAACGATCATTGAAAACCCTCAAGAACTTCTACTGGACCATGTTAAACGTATTCGAGATAAGACGCTGACACATTGAGAAATACGAAGATATGAGAATGTTTATCTAGGAATGGTCAAACAAGGTGAGGCAGGTCAGTTGGAAGTACACGAAAGAAAAAAAAAAACGCAATGATGACTTGGAATACACAATGGACCGAGAGAGCTGAGGGGAGAAACATAGGGGAGCCTGAGGGGAGAAACATAGGGGGAGCTACCTGTCCTGAAGTGAAGCAAAGATGATGGTAATAATGATGGAAAATACAAGAGAAGGATCCAGGAAGTAGCTGAAATGAAGACTATACGATTTTTTCTGGGAGTGACAAGCCTGGACAAAATCAGGAACGAATGAATCACACGCGCAACACGTGAACGCTGGTCTGGGGACAAAGCTACACAGGTAGGCGAGATCGGGGTGATCTGGCCATGTTAAAAGGATAGATGAGTATATGGAGAGGAGGTTCTGGCGATGGATCTACTCGGCAGGAGAAAGAGAGGAAGAACTACGAGAGGGTTTATGGATGCAGTGAAAGAAGACATGCTTGTAATGGGCGTGACTGAGGAAGACACAGAAGACTCAGTGCGTTGGAGAAAGTCTACCTGCAGTGGCGACTCATGACAGGGGCAGCTGAAAGAAGAATGCTGGTGATGAAGATGAGTCAGCGTTGCGTTCATCACCTCGGCTGGCTAATGCAGTGTATAGTCCGCCTCCCTTTACTTAAGTCTGCCTTTAGCATACAGTTCTCGGCAGTGGTGACGTGGCTGGCTGGGAATGTACTCACTTTTGTCTCCTCACTCATACCTCGCCACGCCCGGCCAGCGAGACTCGTGCTGCCTGGTGACGTGCTGCGGTGCGTCAATTGCAGGGGAGTTACCAACCAAGTGGTGACTGGACACGGATGAAAAGGCCAATTGTGGATAAATCTTGTTATGGGAGAACTCAGGGTTACCAGGCATTGCATTTTGAAACACTTCGTTGTTCCATCTCGTCTACTTTGAACAGGCTGTATTGGAGATTATTGTAGTTTTCATAGGTGTTTTATTGATTCTTTTGATAGTTTAACAAGGATTCTGCATCATAATAAAGAAAAAATGAAATGAGTTTTTACGATAAATTACTAGGGTTTTCAAGGGTATTCTATTGATTCTAGTGGTAATTTAATGAGGATCCCGCATCAGTATTGTGCAGACACCCCACCAGAACTTGGCCAATTATATCCATGGCCTTTGAAAACAGTACTTATGAGAAGTTTTTAAGGTTTTCGAAGCGGTTTTAACGATCTCCGTCAAAGTTAAAAAAAAAAAAGTCCAAAACAACAATGAAAAAAAAAAAAAAACCCATGAACCCGACTAACTACCTCGTTGACATTTAAAAATAGCCCTTATGAAAAGTTATTAGAGTTTTCAAAGTGGTTTTAATGATTTCAGTGATAGTTTAACAAAGATTCTGCCTCAATAATGTGGAAACACTCAAGGAAACCTGGTGAATAACCACTGTAGGCTTTCAAAATAGTCCTTATGAAAAATGCTGGGGATTTAAAGAGTAGTGTAATAATTTCAGTGATAGTTTAACAAGAATTCTGCACTAACAATTGGAAAAAAACAGTAATGAGAACCTGACTAATCATCTCCGTGGCCTTTGAAAATGTTCCTCATGAGAGTCTAAAATGATTAAAAATACGAGCACAGGGAACACCAGCGATAGTCTTCTTTGTGGCCTCAAGGTTACGTGTTAGGCTCTGAGGACATCCCTGTTATCTATTACGGCCTGTTATGGGCAGCGGCACACTCGGGATATAGCCATTTGTGCCCTACTTAGGACCATATTCTGAAACACTTCTGCCCGCACCTCCACTACTTTCAATCGACTCTAGTTGAAATTCTAAGGGTGCTTTTAAGGTTCTAGTGACAGATTAACAAGATTTCTACATTATTAACATGATAAACACTCTTGAGAAACTGGCTAATCATCTCTGTGGACTTTTAAAATGATCTTGGTAAATTGATACGGGTTTTTAAGAGTGTTTTAAAGATTCTAGAGACAGACTAACAAGCTTTTACGTTATTAATAGGAGAAACACTCTTGAGAACCCGGCTGATCACGTATGTAACCCTTAAAAATGATCATGGTGAAGTGACACAGGTTTTTAAAGATTCTAGAGACAGACTAACATGCTTTCTGCGTTATTAACAGGAGAAACACTCTTGAGGGCCCGGCTAATCATGTATGTAGCCTTTGAAAATTATTGCGAGAGAGCAGAGCAGTTCAAAATACGGGTCCTAATCTGAGAGTGAGTAGCGGCTGGTGGAGATGATGATGACAGCAATGAGCAAACAGTCCACCCAGGCGAAAGAGTGGCAGTTTAAGAGTATTAGGTAATTGCCAGCCATCTGACCTGCGGGGATGTATTGCACTGACTCCTCCCCACTTGACTCGGGAAAAGAACACAAAGGAAGAGCAAACACCAGTAGTAGGTCTCTTGTTCTTACGATGTGCTTGTGGTTAGTGTCTGGTGTTGGTTTGAGGCGAGTTTTTGTTTAGTTTGTTTGCCTGTAGCTATCTTTTTTTTTTCTTTTTCTTTCTTATTCTATGTTTTTTTTTTGTTTTATGCTTATTTCCTCTTCTTTTCTTTCTTCTTTATTTTCTTTCTTTCTTTCTTTATTTATTTATTTCCGTCTGTCTGTCTGGCTGGCTTTCTTTCGTCTTCTTCGTAGACAAGTTACAAGCAAAAACTAAATAATAAATATATGCAAAAAAAAAAAAAAAAAAAAAAAAAAAAAAAATCAGCAAATAAAACTGAACAAAAACAAATGAAAATAACATAAAAAAACAAATCACCAAAAAAAAAAAAAAAAAACAGATGATAATGGCGCTGGTAAAGATGACAAGAGAACATGCTGCCCTCCTCTTCCACCAAGAAATTTTGTAAGCAGAGCCGAACACGTAACTTTTTTTTTAATCCCGCGAGCCGAGTACTGTATTACCCAGCTACCCGATCCTGGCCTCTGCTCGGGCAATGAGATGTGTCGGAATGAGGGAGAGGGGCGGTTAGGGGAGGGTGGAGAAGGGGGAGGGAAATGAAGAAGAGGGGAGACTAGAGGAGAAGGAAGGGAAAGGAAGGGGAATGCTGATATTGGAAAGGAAGGGAAGGGAAAGAAAGGGATATGACGTTGGGATGACGAAAGGAAGTGAGAGAGAAAGGAATTTAGAGGCGAGAGAAGGGGAAAGGGAGGGAAGATAACATGGAATAAAGAAAGGAAAGAAAGGGTTAGGGGTTGAAGGAAAAGATGGTATAACTGAATGAACGAGAGGAAAAGGGAAAAGAAAGGAAGAAGAGAAAAGTGGAATATTCGCAAATATAAATAAAAGAAAAGATATTCCTAGATAATAATACACTCAGATCATGTTGTGTTTAGTAAAGGGGAGATAAAGGAAGTGGGAGGAGAAAGACACGAAGAAAGAGACTAAACATGTCCATCAAGTAAAGCCAAGGCACTGTTGCATCTTGAGAGAGAGAGAGAGAGAGAGAGAGAGAGAGAGAGAGAGAGAGAGAGAGAGAGAGAGAGAGAGAGAGAGAGAGAGAGAGAGAGAGAGAGAGAGAGAGAGAGAGAGAGAGAGAGAGTAGAAAGAAAAGAAAAAAAGAGGAATGGATGTAGACAGGAATGGAGGGAAGAGAAAGAGAAAGAAGAATACTAAAAACAGTAAACTTATCCATATGAACACATTAAAATACCCCTTTATTTTTAGGAGAAAGAAAGGAATTAATGAAGAGAAGGAAGAGATAGAGAGAGAGAGAGAGGAGGAAACATAACAAGGGAAGGAGGAATGGTAGTGTAGGGAGAAGGGGAAGAAGGGATTTAAGGAGAAGCGAAGCGAAAGAGAGGTAGGGAGCATTAGAAGGCATTCAGTGGGTAGCCTTCTGGTGGGGGCAATAAATTCGTCATGGGATATTAATTAAGGGCTAGGTTGTGACTTGGCTGGTTTGACACAGACAGAGGGCAGCGGTAAAAAAGCTCCACTGGGGTATGTTTCAGCCTCACACGTGTTAATGTATCATGGGGGGCTGACAGTACAAAGTGTTGATGGTTCAAGATTAGTTAGGTAAGGCACGAGTGTTGGGATGGTGGTGGTGGTGGTGCTGCGTATGGCCCATATTCAGAAACGCTTTGCTCTCTCACCACGACTATTTTTCAAAGGCCATGGAGATGATTAGCCGGGTTCTTAAGAGTGTTTCTTCCATTAAAAGTGTTGAAATCTTGTTAATCTGTCCCTAGAACCGTAGAAGCATCCTTAGAAATTAGTGTTAATTCAACTGCAGCCTTCTGAAGGTAAAAGGGGTGGAGAAGTGAAAGGATTCAAAAACATGGTGCGTCTTAAAACCCTCGTACTCTTGTGGTTATCTTTGTCAGTCTTTGTTTATATACAGAGCAGCGTAGAAATGTTGTTTGGATGGAGGGAGGGAAGGAAAGACAGAACAGGAGGTTAGTTTTTTGTCCTTTTCTTAGTCACGGGAATATTTTAGTTGACTTGTATGAAGGTAAGTGTGCAAAAAGCTGTTAGGTGGTTTTGGGAAGATTGTTTTTAATAGTGAAGGTATTTAAAGAATCATACATCAATATTGTTGCTGTTATTATTATTATTATTATTATTATTATTATTATTATTATTATTATTATTATTACTGCTACTACTACTACTACTACTACTATTACTACTACTACTACTGCTACTACTACCATAATCATCACTGCCATGGTAAACCTACATCTTATTTAATTCATCAAGAGGAAGAGAATGGCGAAAACCTTAGTAACTACCATCTTGTATTTTCAAACGATTCAGAATTAGGCACGTTGAAAATACAAGACAGTATTTATTATGCATCTCGTTGTTCTTCTCCTATTGACAATAAGACCCCCAAGGAACGTTCCTACTAACATTCATATAATTTCACGTGTGCTGCGAGGCGGTGGGGGAGCGGCTGCTGGTCAGGGCGTGGCGGTCATCATCACCACGCCCGCCAGTCAGCCTTGCCTTGCCGCCCCGCCACACACGCCACGCAGTCATCATTGTGAATTACAGTGTCCATTATTCACACAGAGCGAAGTGGAGGTGGGCGTGAGGGATCGGCGTGAGGTGGGTCGACTTGATAGCGAGTAGAGAAGCGAGACAGGGGCGCCACGGAGCACTGGGCAGAGGAAACTGATTTTATCCTTAACCTCTCTTGCATGAGGACGATTTCCAAAGGCCACAGAGATGAGTTGTTGAGTTCTCATGGATGTTTTTCTCAATGATGATGGAAATTCTTTGTCAAACTATCACTTGAGTCATGAAATCACCCTTGTAAGCCCTGATATCTTAATCACTCTGCTCTCTCATAAGTCTATTTTCAAAGGGCACATAAATTGATAATCGTGATCTCATGGGTGTTTTTCTAATTGATGATGCAGAATACTTGTTAAACTATCAATTGAATCTTTAAATCACCCTTGAAAATCTTATTATCCTTAACGCTTCTGTTCTCTCACAAGAATTATTTTCAAAGGCCAGAGAGATGAAGAGTCGAAATCTCAAGGGTATTTTTCCCATAGAAGATGCAGGATATCTATTAAACTATCACTTGAATCATGAGAACACCCTTGAATACCACAGTAACTTCCACTATAGCCTGCTGATATTGTCGAGATAATCCGTGAAACGCTTGAGAATACGTACCCGAGTCATAGAAAACGATGTTCAGCTTAACGGGGACTGTAATAGGCTGAAGTAACACTTAAGGCGTCATTACGTGGCTTAGCAAAACAGCAACTCTCAGGCACATGATCGAGAGATGATTAGAGAGCAAATAAAGAACACTCAGTCAGTCCTCGAAAGGTGCAGTCCGTGGCGACCCTGGTCTTGTGCAGTTTTGAGGTCTGGAGTTTCTGATGCCTCGAGTCGGGCGCTGAGGACAAGGACGCCCTAAGAACCTCACATCACAGCTAAGCAAGGCGTTGAATTCCTCCTCCACTACTCACGCATGCTCTGGCAAGACTGGAATGCTAAAGAGACCTTGCATATTACCGCTCCCAATTATCTAGCGTGTCATTCCCATCCCAGAGTGAAGTTTCCGAGGGTCAGGCCGCGACTCTGATTCCCGTCATTGTGACTTGGACAGTTCTGTGTGTCAAGCCCCGCCAAGGCCGATAACGGGACTGAGGCAGGAAAGGCGAGGCAGGGCAAGACAAAGCAAGACAGGACAAGGCTCTCTGTGAATTCATGTGGGAGTGTTGGTGAGATGTGTGTTCTGTGGCCTAACTACTGACCGTGTGTGTGTGTGTGTGTGTGTGTTGAGAGGTTTGGGGGGTGTGGGAGGTGGGGAAGACGTACATACTGCCTATAATTCAGACTTAAATACCCATGAAGTGATGTCACCAGCTAGTATAATATATTGAATGGCATGAAAACGTCATAGTCTTCACATCATTATTTCTTTGGCTGAACTATTTCGGGACGCGACACTACTACGTATGTTACACGCGGCACAACACACACACACACACACACACACACACACACACACACACACACATTGTAGAAAGAAAAGCATTGTTACATATTTATTCACGTCATCACATAACATATAACGACACATGAGAAGCAAACACTTTTACGACTCTTACGAATATAGCAACACACACACACACACACACACACACACACACCTAGCACATCACATTTTTTTTAAATCTGTGCATTTACTTTTTTTATGCAAAGGGACTCTAAGGCTAACAAAAAAAAAAAAAAAAAAACATAAAAAAGGCTCAGTGAAGGTGGCAGTCCCTGAAGAGTGCAGCCAATTGATTCAAAATTTGAGAAGTGTCTTGAAACCTTCCATTTAAAACGAACGTACATTCTCTATAAAAACCACAATTCACGTACAGGTTACACTTAATACAAATGTTAGTAACGCGGTGTCTTGATCTTCTTTTCCTTCTTTCGACTCCTACTTCAAGAGAGTAGAACCAAGACACCACCAAAACTGAGCATAGGAGGGTGGTAATGCTGGCAAGGTGGCATATCTGGGACGTCCTTAAGTTGCGGTAGTCTGTTGCCCGCTCACCCTGTAGTGCCGTCCAGAAGTATTTGAAGTAATACTGAAATAACATTAGCGTTTCCATCCGAGGGTTACATTTGGTTAGGTTGGCTTTAGATTAAATTATTTCATTAGTTTCACTGTAGATCCCTTCATTGTGTAGATCACGATTAAAAAAAAAAAGTCATATTTTTGTCCAAGAATAAGTAGCCACTGTCTTGAAATAAGTACGTTAAGGTTATCTCCATAAAACTGACCAAAAAAAGCGAAGCAATATAGCATATCTCGTCTAGTTAACGTTTCCTCTGTCGCTCCGTCAGTGGTCATCGTCAAACACTGGTACGCAGAAGCAACTGGTGACGTGATAAGGTCATTAGTGTCGTGTTTCCTGTTTCGTTCTACGGAAGTTTGTTTTTGGCTCTCTTTCTCTATTAAGTACACACACACACACACACACACACACACACACCGGAAACAGTTGTCGAGAGGAAAGGGGGATCTCCTCTCACACTACGCAGTTGTTGGCTGTGTGAGAAGACTCCGGTGACTTCAAACAGTTAATTCTAGTTTGATTTTGTTTTTCACGTGAGAGGAAGGCTGGCCAGGGACTCAAAAATTGAAAAAAAAAGTTAAGTTGCCGCTCCCTCTCCCCACACACACACACACAAAAAAAAAAAAATCATATATATAAAAAATGCACATACTTTTGCGTTACAAGTGAATTAGTCTCGCACGTCTGTTTGCGCGGACACAGTGAACACCCAAGTTATTTGTGAGTAAAAAAAAAAGACATACGGTGTAATTATACCTTACAAGTGATTGCGTACATGTTTTGTTTATCGCGGACACTGGTTACCGAGGGACTGTTGTGTGTGTGTGTACCTTTAACCTTCTGACTGATGATCTCAGTAACCCCTGGACGATCGCGTTAAGAAATTTGGCGCGGTCACTCACTTACCTTACCGAGGAACTGTTGCATGTGTACCTTTAACTTTGTGACTGCTGGTGGAGTTGTTACGTCCAGTTACTTCACCTGAGTAATCCTGGACGATCTCAGTAAGCAGTTTGGCGCGGTGACTTCAATTAATGTGAAAATGTTGCGTGTGTACCTTCCTCCTTCTGACTGCTGATAGCAGTGCTACCAGTTACTTCATCTGAGTGATCCTGATTGAAAATAGAGTTAAAGGTATTGCAAGATTTAAATCACCCCATCTCTCACTTAACTGTCACGGATGTCTTTCTAAACTGCATCTTAACTTGTACTTCAAACTTAAATTAACCTTGAGAAGCCACAGCAAGTCACAGGGTTCGCGAGAAAATGGCCAGTGAGAATTCTACAGGAGCGAACTCGTGTTGTATTGTGTGTTACGAGCGATGTGACTCCGAGTTCCTCAAGTGTTGCAAGTGCAAGGGTTGCGTCCATGTGGAGTGTTCCAGGCTGCCTGACTACTGGATAATGGGCCTCTACGCCACCAAGACTCCGTACATGTGTGAAGGTTGCGTGTGTATGTTTGCCACTGCCTTGAACCAAAATGATGACCTCTTGAACCAGAATGATGACCTCTTGAACCAAAATGAGGATCACTTGAACCCAAATTATGATCTCTTGAACCAAAAAGATGACCCTTTGAACAAAAATGATGACTTCTTGAACAAAAATGATGACTTCTTGAACAAAAATGATGACTTCTTGAACAAAAATAACTCTTTGAACAAAAAAAATTATCCCTTGAACAAAAATGATGACCCCTTGAACAAAAACGATGGCCTCTTGAACAAAAATGATGACTTCTTGAATAAAAATGATGCCCTCTTGCACTGTGGCGAAAATGAAAATCAAACCTCGAAAGACACGAGGGAGTCGCTAGTGCCTGATGTTGTGCAGCCAAGCGAGGACCTGGAAGACACAACAGTCGTGCTTCGGAGACGTCGCAGCATTTCTACATCTCCGAGAATATGGAGAGAAAACACAGACTGGGATGCAGACACAGAGGAGCTTTGGGTTGAAGAAGACGGATGGGTAGGTTACTTTCAACGGCAAAGTACATCAAGTATGGTTATCAGGGGCGTGAATGCTACTTTGTGTATTCTAAGATAGGTAACAAGTACAGGATAGAGTGAACTCCTCCTCCATGCAGCCGATGCACACTATAGAGACGGTCACGATCATGTCACGGTCCAATCATATACTATTACATGCATGTCATCAAGGGGCCCGTGAGCGCCAATGTGAATACTTCCATTGAAATACATGTGACTGGACCGTAAGCGGATCGTGACTTGAGCGTGACCCTCCCTATAGTGTGCATCGGCCGTGAAGTGCTCAAAAGTCGTACCAATTCGTGATGATGATTTATTAACTACAGTTCACTTTCATAGGCCAATTCCTTTCATGTCCCGTATAATTCAAATTCACGAGAAAAAAAATAATAATAGCAAGGCAAATATGATCAATCTTCAAAGAAAACGGAGCTATTATCATTATGAATTCACTCGTAACTCCCACATTACACATTGTCAATTGTTGAGTCTTTGAAAAGCAGGCAGATCTTAAACGTTGACACCACTGCAGCAATTTCATACCCACACGATCGCCTCGGTATGTCACCTGGACCATTGGGGACGAGTCAAGGCTTCAGATTTCTATTCCTCCACCGACTGATTGACTGAACATGACTGATTGACTGACTAATTGAATGACTGACTGATTTAATAGCGATACCATTTGGCCTCACTACCAGCTACAAAAGACAGGTCAGAGTTTAGACCCCAAAATGCATGTAGTTCCATAAGGAGTACAACAAAACCTGCCCGGAATATGTAATACGTCAGTGTTTGAAGTTCGTGTGTCTTCTATCATTTAATTTTTACCACGAAGAGGCAACACTGTTACATGAAGCCCCACAACCTAACACGTATCACTCTCTCTCTCTCTCTCTCTCTCTCTCTCTCTCTCTCTCTCTCTCTCTCTCTCTCTCTCTCTTACACTAAGCACAATAGCCTTATCTTCATCATTTCCTTTCATGAGACCCTCTCAATTACCCCTTCATCCTGGCCTTCCTGCCTAAACATGCTCACCAAAGAAATAACTAGCCACTACGATAATCATGATACAGACATCCTCCGAATTAACCCAAGAAAAGTAAGTTAGAAGCTATAAATGGATGGTTTACATAATGCCTCATAAACTTAAAACACTCACACGGTAACATGACTTGTGGACCGAGTTTTCAAAAGTTTTGTCGTGTTATCATCAATATTTTAAAAAAGGCGCTGGTGTGACCTTCTGGAATTTTCGGGAGTGTCTTTATTTTATGATTCTAGGGATAGTTTACCATATTTTTTGCCCTGTCAGTGGGATAAAAACACCTATGAGAACGTGGGTGGCAATTTTTTGTGCCCTTTGAAAATCGTCAGATGGGAGAACACAGTGCTTTAGCGGGGGAGAGATAAACAGACGAGACACAAACCTCCATGTATTATGAAGCACGTCACGAATTAATTTTTGTATCATTAACTTTACACGCCAGTCCCATAAAGACACATACAAAAAAATAAACAAATGAAACTCAACACAGAAAACCTCCGTACAGATTAGTATACAAATATGACTAAAAACTTTATGCTAAGGAGTGTACGTGAAAAATACAGTGAAAAAAAAAAGATAAGAAAAAGATACCAAAGGAAGTGTTAGTCTATAATGAGAGAAGTATCTGCATATATATTCATTACTAAGGAACATATAGAAATATCACAAGATTGAATGAAATTGGTGGGCTATAATGAGAGAAGTATCTATTTATTACTGAGGAACACATGATTATAAATGACACAAACAAGACTGTTGGTCTATAACGGGAAAAATATTCGCACATCTATTCATAACCAAAGAACACAGAAAAAAATGGCACAATACTGTTACAGTGACACACACACACACACACACACCACACACACACACACACACACACACAGCTGAACACCCACTCTACACTGCAGCCAAAAACAACCAGTCAATGAAGCTAATCTACCCACCCACCCACACTCAGTAATCGTGACCAAACCATAACACAGCATACTAGCTTATCTTCTTACGTTACCTCCTCCTTTCCCATTCTTCGTCCAGCTTATTTCGGGGCAGCACTTACAGATTACTCCTTCCTTACCGCATTCCAACACCACTCTCTCGCCACGTGTGTGTGTGTGTGTGTGTGTGTGTGTGTGTGTGTGTGTGTGTGTGAGAGGAGAGAGGAGAGGAGAGAGAGGAGAGAGAGAGAGAGAGAGAGAGAGAGAGAGAGAGAGAGAGAGAGAGAGAGAGAGAGAGAGAGAGAGAGAGAGAGAGAGAGAGATGCGGAGGGCTATGAATTCTTTCTCTGCCCAACATACACACACTAACACATCATCACACACAGTAATGTTGGAGAGAAAATACTTGAGATCATATTACTGTATATTGTTGAGGTTATTTCAATTTCCGGGGTTCCCAAGATTAGTTTTCTTCCTTTTTTTCCCTCCTCCCTCCCTTCCTCCCTTCCTCATTGCCTGAGCACCACCGCGGCCCCAAACAAAAAACATTCTTCGCTTACGTGACTTTCATCCTCAAAACAGTTCAAATGCTGCACTTTATAATTCTATTTACCTCCCGCGCCGCCACCAGCCCCGCACATCGACACCTGCCTGTTCGCGTTATCTCGCCACACAAACACCGCACCACTGCCTCTCTTTATTTAACTAACATTTCCCAGAGATTAGCAGAAACTCTCGCCCACCCTCACTGGTTTGGGTCTCCATCGTGTTCAATACATCGATAAAGAAAACAAGGAAAAATACTTATGTATTAATAAAAATAATTAACATACGAGAAGACGTTACAATGCTAAGAAAAATCAGACTTATTCTAAAATGAAAAAAAAGGTTATTAAAAAGAAAAAGAGGAAAAGTATCTCTTCTAAAATGGAAAAGACGGTTAGCAAAAAAAGAACCGTTATAACTGATGTAAAGAAGATTGCAACTTTTCCGAAACAAAAGAGGCAGTCAGTAAACAAATGTTAAAAAAAATAAATAAAATCATTATAATGAATAAAAAATAGTTATTCTAGAATGATAAATGTAATTACCACACACAGAGGAAAATTAAATAACTGACACCAACCACTTACACACACACACACACACACACACACACACACACACACACACACACACTCCATCCAAACCTTCCATAGTCCATCCTGAACACTAAACAAAGCACAAATCTACGTCAAGCAAACACAACAACCTCAACACAACAGACTCAGAACACTCCAAAGTACCTTCTTTCCACACCACCAGCACCACCGCCACAGCAACACAAACATCCTTCTCCTTTCTCCCATACAAACCTACTTCGATGGAAAAGGATGAGCAGTTATACTTCTTTGCCAAGACACACAACACCGTCTCCTGCAGTAGTCATTCCTTACCTCAGTGATTTTTAACCTTTCTAAAAGTCTACGAAGTGAAACGAAAACCTTCCTAATGTGATTTCCCAAGAGCAGTGATTTTTTAACCTTCTTAATGTGATTTTTGTACTTCTGGGCATCTCTGTGGGAGGTGCGTGTCTTTATTTTGGCAAGGACCGCCCTTAGATGCGACAGATGGAATTCCTGGATCACATCATGAGGAAGGAAGCGTTAGAAAATCAAAAGTCTGACAGAATAGAATGTGAAAAGCCAGGAGGGAGACAAAGAGAGAAGTGTATGGGCAGCACAGTGAAAGTGATAGGAGCGGTGGTCACGGCAGCCAGTCTGTTGCAGATGAGAGAGGAGAGTGGTATTTTATTGTCGTCAACGTCTTCAGGGACATGGGACCTCGGTAATAATGATGATGATGATGATGATGAGGGGACTTTAAAAGACTAGACAAGCTCATGGTTGATGATGACAGGTGGACATAGGCCTAATGGATTCTTGCAGCTTCCCTTGTATTTTGTTATGTTCTTATAATGGTAATGATAATAGCTCTCATATAATTTCCACACGCAAACCATCTATTTTTTCTTTGCTTTGATATCCACCATTTTCGAAAATGTGTGCATATATTGGAAGTAAGAAACAAAACTGTAGTACACCTCGAAGGTCCTCCGATGAACCCTTGAAACTGACTCACGGACACCTGGAGACTGCTCGAACCCTTGTTAAGAACCACTGGCCCAGCGCCTTCACCCTTCGGCCGTGAGCAAGACCGAAACCTAAGTAATTGAAACGTCCTTACTTAACACACACACACACGTACAAATGCTTGCCCCTAAACATACAAACACTCTCTCTCTCTCTCTCTCTCTCTCTCTCTCTCTGGCCGAGGAGGTGTTATTGTTGGTGTAAGACGTGGCCTGCGACCAGCGCCATCTGCGGCCAGCTGCGAGAGACGGGTCGTGTTTACATTCTACCGCGCCCATTAGCGTTTTTTGGCGGAGAGTAACCGCGCGCCCTCTACTTCCGGAGGTGTTTGGCGGGAGAAATGGCACCGCGCGGTCCTGTCCAACTCGAGAATTCCATTAACCTGAGGCACCTGCGGAGGGAATTATGGGAACAAGTAGCGAGTTTTTTTTCTCTCTGACAAAAATTTTTAAAGTTAACGATGAGTTTTGATAGAAATGGAGAAAGGAAAATAGAAACAAAAATACATAAAAATAAAGAAAGAATATGGGAACAAGTACTTTTTCCTGCAAACACGATGTTAATGATGAGTTTTGATGAGAGAGAGAGAGAGAGAGAGAGAGAGAGAGAGAGAGAGAGAGAGAGAGAGAGAGAGAGAGAGAGAGAGAGAATCATTATGGGAACAGGTATTTTTTTTGCTAGAAGGGTTTTTAATTAACGATGAGTGTTAATGAAAATGAGAAAGGAAAATGAAAAAAAAGGATATGCATAAAAAATAAGGGAAAAAGTAAGTTTTCCCTTTAAATATTTTAAAATCAGCGATGACATTGAATGTAAACGAAAAACAGAAGAAGAAGAAGAAGAAGAAGAAGAAGAAGAAGAAGAAGAAGAAGAAGAAGAAGAAGAAGAAGAAAATGAAAAAAAAACACGAAAAAAGAATATGAAAATAGATAATTCAAATTCCCAATGTTTTTTTTTCTATATAAAAATTCTTGATTACAATAAACTACACGAAAATTTGAAAAAAAAAACATCAATAACCGCATGTAGGTATCTGACGAAATTTTCATATATAAACACGTTCAGCTGTGAGAAAGACGCGAAAAAAAGAAAAACAGACGAAAACGGAAAACTGGAAAGAAACACCAAAAAAGAGACAAATAAGCTTTTTTTTTTTCATTTGTTTAGTTAGCGAATAGTGTTATGCATGATTTTTACATTTAAATGGACTTCACGTAACTAATCAAAGGAAGAAGAAGAAGAAGAAGAAGAAAAAGAAGAAGAAGAAGAAGAAAAAAAGAAAAAAGAAGGAAAAAAGAAAAAAAAGAAAGAAGAAAAATGGAAAATATTGATAATCGTACGTGAGATGATTTCAGAATTTTGTTCAGTATAGTCTCATGAATTAATAAGTTGAAGCAATGCCATATAATGAGTTTTTTTTTCTTTTTCATACAGTCTTTCGCTTGCAGTTCTCAATTATGTAACTCAAAATCAGAGAAAAAGGAGCTAATATTTCTTGGGAACACAACAACTTAAGAACCTGACGACGTAATAAAAAAAAATATATATATATACATGCATTTTTCAATTCTGCATTTAGCTTATACAGTTCCTTTGTATAACATGAGAGAGAGAGAGAGAGAGAGAGAGAGAGAGAGAGAGAGAGAGAGAGAGAGAGAGAGAGAGAGAGAGAGAGAGAGAGAGAGAGAGATTAAAACGGTTTTCCCCTGCTTCCTACCGTCAATCTCTCTCTCTCTCTCTCTCTCTCTCTCTCTCTCTCTCTCTCTCTCTCTCTCTCTCTCTCTCTCTCTCTCTCTCAGACAAACAGACGGCAGGGAGGAGGTAAAATAAACGAAAGAGAGAGCAGAATAACAAACAGAGAGAGACAACTTGTAGTAAACGAAGAGGACAAACAAAAATAACCTCATGAACGTAAACAAACCTGGGAACAAGCAAACACACACACACACACACACACACACACACACACACACACACACACACACACACACACACACACACACACACACACACACACATATGAATGAATAAAGATGAAAACTCCGAAATATGGTAACTTTCAAGCCGTACTAAATGCAGCCACTCAAAGAAAAGTAAAAATAAAAAAAAAATATAATAAATAGAGAAATAAAGAATGAAAAGGATGCGCGAAATGAATGAAGATGTTTATTGTTTATGAAAATATTTAAATGTTGCTGTTTTGATGAATAGTGAAAAATAAATAAATAAATAAATATATAAACATGTAAATTAATAAATATATGAGTAAATAGGATAAAACAACAATAAGGGTGCATGGATTTAGTAACGAAAAGGCGAAACATTTATAAATAACTCTAAGGGAATTTCTTTTTGTACCAATTCCTTTACAGTTCTCGTCAAAATCAAAGAAAGAAAAATTATTCATGTAAATGAAAAAAAAACAGTCTTGCATTATATATAAAATTATTAAATAGAGATAAATAAGTAAAACTGAAAAAAAAGGAAAAAAACATTGATTAAGTTATTCAATTGTCGTTGATGTCTTCAGAGGTTGCCTTGCATAAATCAAGTTCTTAATTTTAAGGTTTCTTATCATCTTGTGTTCTTGTCTTCTTTCACTGCTCTGCTCGTCCTGCAAGAGATCGTTTGCATGAACACATAAAAAGAGGAGCGATCAGGAGATTAATTTCGTGTTTTGAAGTCAACAGAACAATTTAAAAGGCTGTTGTAGAAAGATAAGCGTCTAAAAAAGTTGCAGGTGATGACAGAAACCATTGCCTGGTAGTTTCAAGACACTTCTCAATGTAATTTTGGGCTTTCTTTTGAATTATCAATGAACTTTCAATGGGCTTTTTTTTTCAGTTTTCTTGCTCTAAGCCAGAACCCCTCTTACATAAAAGCAAAACAAAAAGAAAAAAGAGTGAATGGCGGCAAAACAGCGATATCCGCAGGACCGGGTTGGAGGGAAGTGTTTCTGTAAGTTAAGTCAATGAGGTAGGAGAACAAAAGACACTGGAGATCATAAAGCGCTAAGCTATTGCAAAAAAAGGGACAGTCACGAACAGGAGATATCGTGATGAAGAGATACAGTGGTGCATAGTGAAAGAAGAAGTGAAAAAGTAAAAAAAAAAAAAAAAAAGAAAAGAAAAAAAAAGGTTGAGAAAGTTACATTAAAAGTTAAAAAGGCTTTAGTTTTCAAACAGAGTGGTAGATGAATGGAATAAACTCGGTGATCAAGTTAACAGTGCTGAGTCATAAAGGAGTTCTAAATTAACAGACAAATTTATGGATGACACATGGAAGTAGGCAGGTATGTTGTGCACAGGTACCACGTTTCCTTCTGATGGCTTCCTGCAGCTTCCCTAACCTTCTTTGTGTTCCTCTCAAGGGTCGCAAGATGTGTCCCTGTAGTAGATGGAGGAATGATTGGCGTGATGTTAAGATTGTTCCACTTCAGACGTCGCGTTCCAACATCATTACCAACCGTGCGACGTGTGTGTTATGAGTGTCACTACGAGGATTGCCGCGATTACTCTCTCTCTCTCTCTCTCTCTCTCTCTCTCTCTCTCTCTCTCTCTCTCTCTCTCTCTCTTATTATCTAAAGTGCCTTATAAAGAGAGTGCAAAATATTAAATGATTCAGAAGAAGAAGAAAAAAAGAGAGAGAGAGAGAGAGAGAGAGAGAGAGAGAGAGAGAGAGAGAGAGAGAGAGAGAGAGAGAGAGAGAGAGAGAGAGAGAGAGAGAGAGAGAGAGAGAGAGAGAGAGAGAGAGAGAGAGAGAGAGAGTGTGTGTGAAGAAACTCTCTCTCTCTCTCTCTCTCTCTCTCTCTCTCTCTCTCTCTCTCTCTCTCTCTCTCTCTATGCAGGGTAAACACAGCCATTTATGACTCGATGGTTGGGGGACAATAACAAAGATGGCCGCTAGGTGGAGGAAGAAGAAGATGAAGAGGAGGAGGAGGAGGAGAAGGAGGAGGAGGAGGAGGAAGAGGAGGAGGAGGAGGAGGAGAAGGAGGAGGAGGAGGAGAAGGAGGAGGAGGTTGCTTCCATTTGTGGGAGGATGGGAACTCTCTCTCTCTCTCTCTCTCTCTCTCTCTCTCTCTCTCTCTCTCTCTCTCTCTCTCTCTCTCTCTCTCTCCTGCCACCATTTTTCCTACATCCAATCTCTTAAATCCACTCCCTCCTCGCCTCAAATCGTTTACAAGGCTCCTCTTCCTGTTCCTCCTCCTCCTCCTCTCCTCTTTTTCTTCCTCCTCCTCTCTCTGGCCTATATTCCTTCCTTCAATTTTTTTTTTCCCTACTTAAACATCTTTCCCTTTTCCCTCCCCACCATTCACTGAAGTCAACATAGAGAGGGAAAGATCATGAATGAGAGAGAGAGAGAGAGAGAGAGAGAGAGAGAGAGAGAGAGAGAGAGAGAGAGAGAGAGAGAGAGAGAGAGAGAGAGAGAGAGAGAGAGAGTGTGTGTGTGTGTGTATAGGTCTTGAATGTAAGATCGCTAAGGAACAATAGATACAGCAGCTTGCATTCCCTTTCTCCTACTCCAGGCACACAAAGACTTTAGATTACACCTCCACGCGTCCCCAGTGAGGACTAAGAACTGGGAATGCATCGCTAAGAGTATTTTACCTCGAGCTAAATAGGAGAGCCATAATAATCGGTTTTTATTTCCTTGAGTTGGAGTTGGGTTAGAAATCGGTGGATCAATAGGGGAATGAGTGAATGAGTGGAATATGTTGAGAAAAAACGCGTTAAGTGCAGATATTAGATAGTTAAATAGGAAGTAGGATGAATTTATGTGTTAGGTATTGTTATGTTTCAATTTTATAATGATCACTGCGCGACGAAAGTTGGTAACAGAAGCAGCTTTATGCAGGTCACCAAACCTAACCTAACCTAACCTCACCACAAGCTCATCAAAGATCTTATTTGGTACTTTATGAGCGCCATCTTACAAAAAAAAAAAAAAGGAATTGGCACTAGATGGACATTAGAACATTAAAAAAAACTAATAATCCGTTTTCATTGTGTTATTATGAGCGCTATCTTCAGGAAAAAAAAGAAAACCGGACGAGATGTAAATGTTAGTAAAAAAAAAAAAAAAAAAAAAAAAAAAAAATATATATATATATATATATATATATATATATATATATATATATATATATATATATATATATATATATATATATATATATATATATATATATATATATACTGTGTTCTTATGAGCGTCATCCAATGGAAGAAAAAGAGGAAATAGGACTATTGTAGATGGGGGATGACAACTTATCCCCAAAATCAAATAATTTGTGTTTATTGTGTTTATTACCACCATCTTGAAAAAAAAAACACGAAAAAGAAAACAGAACTAGATAGGAATGACAGATAACATCACGAAACAACAACAACAACAACAACAACAACAACAACAACAACAACAACAACTACTACTACTACTACTACTACTACGAACCCGTTTTTTATTGTGTTCTTATCACCTTCACTTAGGAAAACGAAAAAAAAAAAATAAGATTACGTTGATTAGAATGACACCACCAAAAAAACTAAATCCGTAGATATAATGATTTAATTAACTGATTTCTATTAACTAAAACACCCATTACCTTTCCAAACCTACTTGTGTGTTGCCCCTTCTCTTTCTCTCTCTTTCTCTCTTGTTCCCCCTGCCTGCTGCCCTGCCTGCCTGCCTGCCTGCCTGCCTGCCTGCCTGCCTGCCTCCTGCCTTCCTCCAGCCTGCCTGCCCCCTGCTTGTTTGCTGAAGGGATAAACTTGGAAGAGTAACGATAAGGAGGCAACCCGCGAAGAGGAGGCAGAAGAATGGTAATTGG
>NC_087154.1:5102500-5177500 GCF_035594125.1 Scylla paramamosain
TAAAACTGAAAGATCTTGAACATTTAAAACTTGGTGGGGGTCATAACTCAATTAACTTCTAACCTTAAACCATTTTTCTTGCTCTTGCCCTTCATGTTCCACACGGACGAAGGGAATCAGGTTAAGGTAATGTGTGGTGCAAAATATTCAAGTCCTGTTGTGGTATAGTTTCCTCTCTGGTGCAGTGTGGCGCTCTGTCTTCAGCGGTCCAGGGGTGCAGTGTTGAGTTGGTGGTGTGGTGATGTATCTTGAGTGTTCTGTGGTCCTGATTGTGGTTCTGGCCGGAAATAAAACGTATGCTATTCTTAAACGTTTCGTAGTATTCAGTTGACTCCTTCTGTCAGACTGTAGTGAAAGTTGTTAGCAGTTTTTATAGGATTTTCGAGATAGTTGAACAAAGCATTCTGCATCATTAATAGGAAAAACACCCGTGAGGGCTCGACTAATTATTTCTTCAGCTTTAGAAAATAATCAGGATGAGAGAACAAAGCGTTTAAGAATAAGGGCCTTTGAATGTTCCTTCTCCTAATGTCTATTTCTTCTCCTGTGTATTTGTTTCTCTTTTGTTCCTTTCTTCCGTACCTTATGTAGTGCTCTTTTCACTTCTTTGTTTATATTCCATATGCAAGTTTCGCTACGCACTTTTCATCACAAAGTTTCTGAAATAGATTACTTATTTCTCGTGTGTTGGCTCCCGGGGCTACAGTGTTCTTGGTGGCCTGGCGCGGCGGGCTGTCTTTGGTTCTCCCTTGGCCGCAGAGTGTGACTTATTTCCCTCCCTTGACCGGTTACCTCGGGGTGTGCTTTGAGCAATGCCATCCGTACAATAAATTAATCTGTATCTAAATTATGGCGGGGCCTCGATGCAGGGCACCAAGGTCTGCGGTGATCGCGGGCGTGCTGGTGGCTGGTTCCTCGGTGGTAATATTGACTTATTGCAAGCTTAACCAGCCATTAACCATTAGTTGTTAATATTGCCTGGGCATAAATCGCGACCAGGTGGGGTTGTTGTGATCTCTATTATCTTGCAGTTTTGGCGGGTGCTCGCTTTGAAGTGAACAGCTGCTCCCCTGTGCATCCGTCGCCACTCATCCTGTTTAGCACAAAGACATAGGTTATATTAATGAATGAATTTAATGTGCATATTTCGCGCCGCAGCCTTGCAGGGCTCGTGCTACCCACCAAACGACCGGCGCTTCTGATTGCCACGGTGATTGCGTTCATTTCTCCGATCGTTGCGTTCATTTATCTGCTGGCTGTGTCAAGTGGAAGGCGCGAGGCAGTAATCAAGTCCACAAGGGCGGGATGGGGTGGCGCGTCACATGGCTGGTGGGGGCGGCGAGGGCGGACGTGTCACGTCATCTAGGGTAGAATGAAAATGAACTTCAGTATTGCGTCATGAGCCTGGCACACCAACACAGCCCGTGGCACCGTGGCAGCGGCTCCCGCCCTCCCAAGCACCCCGCCGTGCATTCACCGGAAAGGAACAAACAAAGTATCCTCATAATTCACTTGGACAGAAAACACCTACAGCCAACAAATGAAAACTGATCAAACCTTCACTACTTTCTCAATCCCGCCACAGGATGATATTTCTTTAATTAAACCTTTACACTTGGCCAGCCGTGCGCCTTAATACTCGTGTCCGACTGTCCCCGCGCGAGGCAGGCGCGAGGCCCGCAGCCATGTCGCCCTGCCCTGGCCAAGCCGAAGCCAAGCGCGGGTGCGGATGGAGTAGGAGGTGAGGTGAGTGTGTGTGTGTGTGCACCCGCAGCTCTGAATGAAGTCTGGGGCGCGGCTGCCAAATCTGCTTTTTGCCTCACTAACTAGGAAGCGGCGACGGCAGAATTCAGCGGCCACCCCCACCGCTGCCCTTGGGTGTGCAGCGGCCGTGCGTGCGTCACCTCACAGCCGCACCGCCACGCCGCTGCGGAGATAAGGAAAATAATGAGTGATGTCAGATGCCCTGCCCGCCGCCAATCAAGTCTGACCTACATCACCGCGGAGGTTCCCGGGGAGATGACTAACCGAGGTATTTTCTATCTATGCGACTCCTAAAATGTGTAGCTGGCGTGTCGCGGTGACTCACAGCTCCCCGCCTAGTCTGGAGAGGTGGCAGTGGTGGTGGTGGTGGTGGTGGTGCTCTGTCTGTCTACTCAACTGTGCCTTGCTTTGCTATCAGTAACACGCAACAAGAGAGAGAGAGAGAGAGAGAGAGAGAGAGAGAGAGAGAGAGAGAGAGAGAGAGAGAGAGAGAGAGAGAGAGAGAGAGAGAGAGAGAGAGAGAGAGAGAGAGAGAGAGAGAGAGAGAGACTGACTTCTTATTCTCAACAACCTTGCCTCGTGGCTTCGAGTGATTTAGGAAACGAGGTGTGTGTTTTTTTTTCCGTGCTACATTCCTGAAGGTTAATTGTCACTTATGAGAGGAACTTTTAGAGTGAGATTCATCACAAGCAGTTCGTTCAGACGTGGAACTTCAAGAACTTGGAAGCCTGCACGTTACGAAACCACAAGCATCAATTTACGACCAAAGAGAAAGAGACTAAAAAAAAAAAAAAAGATACACACAAATGCAGACGCAGCAACAGGAGTTTGTGTTGTTTAGTATTGTCAAGTGCGAGGAGGAAGAATGAGGAGGAGGAGGAGGAGCAGAAGGAGGAGGAGGAGGAGGAGGAGGAGGAGGAGGAGGAGGAGGAGGAGGAGGAGGAGGAGGAGAATCTGAGGCAGCGGGGAGGAAGGAAGGAAAAGGTGCCAAACTTGTTCACCCTTGCTCTGCTTCCCTGCCTGGTCTTCACACGCTGTGCTTTATGTGGCTGATAAGATGACACGTGAATGCTTTAGTGGCCGCGCTCGCCGCCCTGACACTGCTCTGAGAAATAGGAAATGCTTTGGGTTGGGCACCGCTACAGTAAATACTAATGACAACGCTTTGGCCGTCACACATTCCTACTCTGGGCATTTTTTACGTGTTACGGTTCGAGTGTCTGTCATAATTTCGTTCTTTTTTTGTTCTATTTCTCTGAGGCCATATTCTTTTTTTTTTTTTTTCGTTTCCGCTCTAAGTATCATACATAGTTTTCGTTTTTTCCATTATAAATATTTGTCGGTTTCTTTCCTTTGCCATTTTCTTTTTCATATATATTGAAGTTAATATATTCCCCCTATAATAAATTAAGTCGTTCTATTTCTTCGTTATATGCATGACTTATAACTCACTCAATTCATTACAAACATCAGTCACATTTTTTAGATTTCCTTTACATACATATTTAAATCACACTTCCCCTTACGTATAAACCCAGGAACCTTAACTTCCCTCATTCGTTATAACTACTGGAGTCTTGACAAACATTACAAACAATAGCGATAACCTTCATTTTCTTTAAGCACACACATTTAAGTCACACTCCTCCTTTTCGTTATCACAGGAGCCATAATTTCAATTCATTATAACTATTGGAGTCTTAACGATATCAATTTTCCGCGAGAGATGAAGAGCGGCGCTATCGGTGTATCAGTGTCCCCATCCAAGAATATGAAGGCGGTGGCGGGCGGCGGTGGAGTCTAAATGCTAAACTTTAGGAGGCTAGCGGCGGGGACTGGTATATACTGGGACAAGGGCCGCGCTTATGTGTTAGTAGTAATTAATCGCAGTGCAGGTGGGTGCCGCGCAGAGGTGGAGGCGGTG
The DNA here is from genome assembly GCF_035594125.1 of Scylla paramamosain. Classification (NCBI taxonomy): domain Eukaryota; kingdom Metazoa; phylum Arthropoda; class Malacostraca; order Decapoda; family Portunidae; genus Scylla; species Scylla paramamosain. The sequence continues at coordinate 5,106,189 of NC_087154.1, forward strand.
CGCTGTCAAGGAACCCACGTAGAGCTGGCGGGTGTGGTGTGTGTGTTCCCTGTTTCCCCGCCACGCCTCGCCGCCTCAACACCGCCAGTGTACATAAGGACATAAGAGCGTAAGAAAAACAAGGGAAACTGCAGGAAGCCACCAGGCCTACACGTGGCAATCTCTGTGTAAAACATGCTTCTTTATTTCCATCTATCATTATCATCGTAAATTCGTCTCATCTTTTAAAGTTTCCTTTTGACTCGGGAATAACAACCCGATGAGAACGTAAGAGCATAAGGAAAACAGAGGAGACTAGGAGAAGCCACCAGGCATACACGTGGCAGTCTCTGTGTAAAGTATGCCTTCCTATTTCCATTTATCATTTTCACCAGTAAATTTGTCTAGCCTTAAAGTTCCCTATTGACTTCCCCATCTTATTAATCCCTGGTGGTGTCGGCCGCTCTTTAATGTTGTCGCCAAATACTGTAACTTATTTTTTGTGCATCCTCTTTCCTCCCTATTGACGAGGCACTCAAAATTTGATTAGTGAGTCTATACCATTTATCTACAGCTTTATTTTGAGAACGTTCTTTTTTTTTTTTGGTGGTTTGCATAGGCGATCGCGTGTCCTCTTTGTAAATTGCGATGAATTACATAACTCGTGATAAATCTTGACCCATATCCTAAAACGCTTCACTCTCTCTCTAGGACTATTTTCAAAGGCCACAGCGATTATTTTTTTTTCGGGATTTCATTGGCATTTTTTTTTCTCCCACTCATGAGGCACAATTATCGTTAACCTTCTCTAAAACCATCAAAACACCCTTAAAAAAAAAGAAAAAAGAAAACAGTTAACTTCCACTGCACAGAAGCTTTTGAGATTGAGAATACGGTACCAGGTTAGAGATGAAAAGACCACGACGTGAACACACACACACACACAATAGCCCGACAAATTGTCTACATCTACACTCACTTTTTATTAATTTTTTCTTTCTTTCACGCTTGATTCTTGCGACCTCTAAAAAAAAAAAAAAACCCAAACTCTTGAAGCTTGAAAACTTTGTAGTGGCATCAATTAAATCTCTTTTAGACCGCAGGAGGGGATCGCGCATGCAAATTTATCATCTTTGAAGGCTCATCTGTTGCTTCAGGGAGAGAAGAGGAAGGGAAAGCAGCTGGGTGGTGTTGATGCGGCTGCGGGGGAGAAAGGGAGAGGAGAAGAGAGAGTTTGGGAAAGAGTGTTGACGGGGGGCAAGGTCGACGCTGAGGGTGGTCGCGGTGGGGGTCTGTTCTCTCTCTCTCTCTCTCTCTCTCTCTCTTACTTCCTCTTACTTCCTCTCAGTCTCTCTCACTCACTTCCTTTTCCTTTGCTTTCACTTTTACTCACTTCCTCTAGCTCTCTTTCACTCCCTTTCTTTTCCTGCACTTTCTTTCTATTCCTTGTCACTTTTACTCAGTCTCTCGCTCTATTTCACTCTTTTTTTCTTTTCCTTTCACTTCCTCTCACTTTCGCTCTCACTTTTATTCACCTTCATTTTCTCTCACTTCCTTTCACTTCCACGCATTTTCTCTCACCTCCTCTCACTCCTACTCATTTCCTCTCACAGGGATTACATAGACTCGTTTATTTCTCCCGCACAACGATGACCGAGGAAGCTAAAAACCAAGGAACTTTATTCTTAACTCTAATTCTACTAAAACTAGCGGTGGTCTTATCTTCGTAAAGTTTTCTCAGATAAGACTTTCGTTCCCGCAGCACGTTCTCTGCCTCGCGGGTCGGTGGCTCGGTGGCAAATTCTTGGGATAGCGACTAAAAACTACATGTGTTCGAATCCTGGAGCTTTTTATTTTGGACAATCTTGAAATAACATCACCATTTTCATTTGAGGACTACTCTGTTAGGTTAGGTTAGTTTTAGATTAATTTAAATCATGAATTTCAATGGTGATCTCTTACTTGTGTAGGTAAAGATCTATGAAAAGGCATCATATCTTGTTGAAAAATAGATTCATTGTCATGAAACTAATAGGGTAAGGTTATTCCATAATTCTCCTTATTTGTCTTTCCAATACATAAATGGTAAATGGAAAATTAATGCTTCTTCAGGTGATGACACGAGCTGATTTTTACCTCTGTCTCTCGTGTGCATCTCAGACCGCTTGCATGTGGTTAGTGTGTTTAAGTTCAAGCGTTGCGGCAGTACAGTCGTGGTCACTACACCTGTGGTCAAAGGGACTCAACGTTGCATCATCGTACTCTGCCAACCTACCAGATAACGCTGTGTCCGGAACCGTTTATGTGGCACGCTTTAGGAATACTTATCGTTATTAATATTCACAGACAGCATTAGTTATTCTATTATCTGAAACTTAAAACAGATTACATTTACTGATATTCGCCATTGCTGCCTGTAATACTACTGATATTTTGCACATCTTTCCTTCACTATTAACTACTACAAGACATCTCTTCTTGTTCTACAGTCACTTCCAAACACTGTACTGACTAGACCTAGAAGTTGTGAGATCTATTCTTTTCTATCTCCTTTCTTGTAGATGCTTTTAAAGATTTCATACATTACTTCCAGTGCTGTAAAATGTTTCGTATCGCAGTGAAAGTCAGTAATAAGTTCTTCTAAAGCTTACCACATGGACGGGTTCGAACACAGTACTGACGGGGAGGTTGCCAGAGTGCGATGGTACAGCTTTCAGTCCTCGTGACCGCGACTGTACTCCCGTAACCTGCCACACTCAATTATACTGTAATTCAGTGTTTTCTCATAATATCAAGTCCTCTGATCTTAAAATCTGTCACTTGTCAGGTTTTTAAGGATTGTCAGTGGATCAGAGGACTTAACAGTGAGGGAAAATGTTCAAGATACTTGGAAAGAGTGAAATGTCAAGTTGACAGATTTCTGATAGTAATTGTATACTGGTAAGTTTTACAGTGTGAACTCGCTTGCATGGGAAGATTTTATTTTTTTTTATAAAGATGTCCTTTAAAGAAAGGATACGGACTATAAAGTGCGAATGGAACGATGGACACCAGAAACACACACACACACACACACACACACACACACACACACACAAAGAAAATAATTATTTGGGATTTTACTAGCAAATAACAACAGTTTTTTGGGTCACAGCATATCTGAAGAATAAAAAAAACCCCTCATATCAATACAATACCCGCCAACAAAAGAGAAATATTTATGAGGATGAGTGTGTGTGTGTGTGTGTGTGTGTGTGTGTGTGTGTGTGTGTGTGTGTGTGTGTGTGTGTGTGTGTGTGTGTGTGTGTGTGTGACTCACAGTCACAAGCAACGTATCCTGAAAACGTTTCGTTATCTTGCAGGTTGGACAGGATGCAGTAGAGGTTTAAGGGATTTCGAGGAATGCTTTCATAATTCTTTTAATAATACACCATCTCGTATATCTAAACGGTTGCAGTAGTAGTTATTGTGGTTTTCACGAGTGTTTTCAAGATTCCAGATGTGGTTTTACAGAGAGATTCTACATGATCAATATGAGAAACACCTGGGAAAACACAACTGATCTCTCGTGTATATAAGAGGTGAAAGTTGAGGTTTTTAAGAGTGTTTTCATGCTTCTAGTGAAAGTTTAACAAATATTCTGAATCATCAACAATGAAAACAAACATAAGAATACAACTGATCTTCTCTCGTGTATTTAACAGGTAATAGTGGTAATTATTGGAATTTTCAAGAGCGTTTTTATGTTTCTAGAGAAAATTTAACAAAAATTCTGAACCATCAATAGCAAAGACAGACATGATAACAAAACTAATCATCTCTGTAACCTTTGAAAATTGTCCTGATGAGAGAACAAAACATTTGGGGCACCGCAAGAAGAGAAGCCTACAAGTCCCAGTCATGCACGGGTTGAGGATAATCTACATAGCTAAACAAGTTATAAAAAGAAAGAAAAGGAGATAAAAAAAAAGACGAGAATCCCGCCAGAGTTACGTGCAGCAAGTCACGCCGCTAACTCTCACGTATTTTCATTAACAATTTCAACAATTTACTCTACAAACTTTGCTGTTCACTTGGAGGTTTTTCTGCTCTCTGACAATGACTATTTAATTTAACACCGTGCTCTGGTACCTCTCTCTCTCTCTCTCTCTCTCTCTCTCTCTCTCTCTCTCTCTCTCTCTCTCTCTCTCTCTCTCTCTCTCTCTCTCAAGTTATTTTCCATTCTTATCTCAGTCTGTTCTGTATAACTGGTTGCCTTTCTGTCTATTTTTCAATCTGTTTGTCTGTCTGTCTGTCTGTCTGTGTATAAATATTTCTCTGCTTCTCTTATTTCCATTATACCAATCTTAATTTTTCTTTCTTTCTTCCTTTCTTTCTTTCATTAAGTCTTCATTTCTTTCCTTAATTTATTTCTTATCTCTCTCTCTCTCTCTCTCTCTCTCTGGACGATCATAAGACGTGTTCAGTTTACAAGCACGCCACTCACCTCGTCACAGTCTGTCCACCCGTCCATCTGTCACACGTCCCTCTGCTGGTGTGTGTGTGTGTGTGTGTGTGTGTGTGTGTCCGTCACTGTCTCTCCATCACGCCACATTGCTGATCAACACTGCCTCTGTTTGTGTCCTGTCACGGAGAGAGAGAGAGAGAGAGAGAGAGAGAGAGAGAGAGAGAGAGAGAGAGAGAGAGAGAGAGAGAGAGAGAGAGAGAGAGAGAGAGAGATTTACTGTTCCTATAAATTGCATTCTGAGGCTGAAGTGTACTCTCTCTCTCTCTCTCTCTCTCTCTCTCTCTCTCTCTCTGTGTGTGTGTGTGTGTGTGTGTGTGTGTGTGTGTGTGTGTGTGTGTGTGTGTGTGTGTGTGTGTGTGTGTGTGTGTGGGTGTCTGTGTGTGTGTGTGTGTGTGTGTGTGTGTTTCAAGTAAGTTTACACAAACCACCAAACATTTTCTTTTCCTTTTAACAGTTTTACTTCCCATCCGTACTAAAATAAGGAGAGAAATAAAGAAAGGAAGTAAGGAGCAAGAGAATGCTAGAGAGTATGGAAAAAAAGGAAAAGATAAACACATTAAAGTGACGTTTGTTTCCTCGCCACTCAAACAACCACATCCTCGAGTCACGTAAACAGTAAACAGTGAACATGGAAGGCTGGGGTGTGTGTTCAAGGTGGCTAAATATTTCTAACTCAGGAAGGTAAAGAATATTTTTTTTTTCCGACACTCCTTTCCCGCAATTTCCTGATTGTTTTGTTAGTATATCAACGATAAAGGTTGGAAAAAGCTTGGGCAAAAGTCACTCACTCTCTCTCTCTCTCTCTCTCTCTCTCTCTCTGGTAAAGGTCATTGTGGCTACACAGACTCCTGTTGGCTTGTCATGCTCTCTCTCTCTCTCTCTCTCTCTCTCTCTCTCTCTCTCTCTCTCTCTCTCTCTCTCTCTCTCTCTCTCTCTCTCTCCACCTGCTATCTCCTCCCGCATCTCCAATTAAGCTCTATTACTCTCCCTCCATCCTCTCTCCCCTCCCCTCCCTCCATCCTTCCTCTCACCCCCTTCCTCTCTCCTCTCCTCTCCCTCTCCCTCTCTCTCTCTCTCTCTCTCTCTCTCTCTCTCTCTCTCTCTCTCTCTCTCTCTCATATACTCACGTATTACAATCCTTCAAAAACTTTATTCTATCATAAGTGTGTGTATGTATGTATGTGTGTGTGTATGTTTTTCAGCTTCATGTGAAAAAAGAGTCAAGAAACAGTGGATTGAGGAAGAAAGTTTAAGCTAGTTGCATAGAGTGTGATGTGTTGATGGACAGAACTTCGGTGGAAAGACTTGGTTTATATAGGATACGTCTGAGAAAATATGGAACTTTATGGGATACAGTTGAGAAAGACCTAAATTTGATAAGATTGAGTTGCGAAAGATTTTAAACTTGATGGTCTTCGGTTGAGATAGACTTATATTTGATAGGATATGTTTGAGAAAGGTTTAAAAGCCTGGAAGTTGATAGGATACTGGTGAGGAAGACTCTGAGTTGATAGGATTCGCTTAAAACTCAAATTATATAAGATTCGGTTGAGAAAGACAAGATTTTATAAGGTATAGCTGAGGACGACTTGAGTTCATAGGATAGAGTAGAGAAAACCTCGAAACTTGACCGGGTATGAGAGAAGGAAGAAGAAAAAAAAAAAAAACACTTAAATTTGCAAAGATTCGGTTGAAAGAGACCTGTAATGTGATAGAATATGGGTGACAAAAACTCGAAAAGACCCTACCAGCCACCAGGACGCGAGGCAGAGTGGCAGTGATGTCTATGAACGCCAGAAACAAATGGCGTGTGTTCTTTCTCCCGCGCACAACATATATAAATAGACAACGTGCAGGCAATCTATATTTATTTGCCTTCGCCTTTACAATCCTTCACCTCTTGTTTTGATTAGATATCACAGCTTATTCTAGACGACCTTTTATGGACTGCTAGATATGTTGCTGTTTGTTTTTCTTTTGTGTTCCTCTATGTGGTGTGAATTTAGGTGTCTTTAAACTTACATATTTATATTGCGGTATTTCGTTATTCTCTCACATTTTATTGAGTTGGTGAGTAGAGTGATGAGAGAGAGAGAGAGAGAGAGAGAGAGAGAGAGAGAGAGAGAGAGAGAGAGAGAGAGAGAGAGAGAGAGAGAGAGAGAGAGAGAGAGAGAGAGAGAGAGAGAGAGAGAGAGAGAGAGAGAGATAGATAGATAGATAGAGAGAGAGAGAGAGAGAGAGAGAGAGAGAGAGAGAGAGAGAGAGAGAGAGAGAGAGAGAGAGAGAGAGAGAGAGAGAGAGAGAGGGTGGGAAGGAGTGAGGGAGGGGAAGAGAGAGGGACGGAGGAGTGGAGTAGAGAAAGGAGGTAGGGAGGAAAGAAAAGAAGGAAGGGGAAGAGAAAAAGAGAAAGGGATAAGAGATGTGGAAGATGATAAGAGATAAAGAAGAAGGAAAAGGGAAAAGGGATGAAGGGGAGGAGAGTGGAGGGGAGATAAGGAGAGAGGTGGAGGACAGAGGGAGAGGGAGAGCGGTTGCTATATATCACGTTCACAATACTGATTTACCAAGTTACAATATTCACACACACACACACACACACACACACACACACACACACACACACACACACACACACACACACACACACACACACACAGAAGCTGAATGTTATATATAGACGTAAGTACATTTTAGCAAACTTTATCGCAAAACGCGGGGCAACACCAGCTAGACAGTAGAGTACCTGCCTCTAATTGCATGTAGCACGAGTCCTGATGCTAACAACACTATTTCACACGCGCGGCTGCCTTTGAACTCATGACTTGCTGCAAAATTAGCTTCCTCTTTCGGCTACTCTAGTTAGGAATTGTCACAGCTGGTCAACATTCTCCGCTGCATTCTGTCTTCTGCCCTTCCTCGGTCACAGCCATTACAAGCAAGTCTTCTTTCATTGCATCCATAAACTTTTAAACCTTCTCTTAAGTCTTCCTCTCCTCCTCCTGCTGGGTAAATTCATCTCCAGCATCCTCCTTTCCTATATACTCCACGTCTCTTCTCTTGACACGACCAAACCACGTCAGTCTGTCAGTCTCGCCTCTAAACTATCGTCCTTACTGTCCCACATCTCTTCATTTAGATTAGATAGTGCAACTCATTACAACAGATCATATGGTTAGCTCTTCCTTTGTGTTCCTTTGTGTCTGTGGCAGAACGTACCCTGCTTCATTACTGGCAGTTTGATACAAAGGTGTACTATATATACCAGAAGGAGGGACATTCAAGGTTAACCAAACTTCTCTCAGGCCATGGTGATCATTATGGTGTGATTGATAGGAAGGGTACGACGGGAGGAAGGAAGAGAAGCATGTACTTAAGAGCGTAGAGGTATGGGAAGGAGACCAGTGGGGGGAGACGGAAGAGAGCATGAAATTAAGGGTAGCTGCAAGAAGCCATCAGATCTATACTTGACGGTACCTGCATGAACCATACTTATCTATATTCATCTCTCCATCTATATCCGTCTATTCTTTTTCTGAGCCTCCTCCTCTCATGACCACGATCTTTGGACCAGTTTCTGCTTCACAACTCGAGTTACAGCATAAATACTTGACACAGCAAGAGTTTAGTCCCACATTCACCTTCCCTCACCCAAGAGTTAAGTCCCTCATTCACCTTCCCTCACGTAATAGTTAAGTTCCTGATTTACCTTCCTTTACACAAGAAAAGGAGAAGAAAGCGATGATCAGAGTAACACAGCATGACACACACGCATCTAAGCTTCATTGTTATATACTTTCACCGTGTATTCTGTGTGAGGTGGAGGAGCGCTGTGTTGGAGCATCTGCCCAGGTCTGTGGTGCCCCGGAATGCTCGGCGTGACACAAAACCCCGCCGTGACAACCGCGGTAAAGGCGATGATACGGACTTGATTCCAACCTATTTGTCTTCTGACGCTCAAATAACATTGCTGCTCCCTTAAGATTACAAGCCCTACTCTTTTTATTACCACTTCTACTACTGCTACTGCTGGTGCGTCTTCTGTTACTACCTGATTCTAAGCTCTTGTCTTCTGATGCTCAAATAACATTGCTGCTCTCTTAAAATTACTCGTCTTACCCTTTCTTCTACTGCTACTACTACTAATACTATTACTACTACTACTACTACTACTACTATTGCTAAAGCTACTGCCGCTGCTGCAACTACTACCTGACTCTAAGTTACTTGTCTTCTGACGCTCAAATATCACTGCGTATGATAATGAACTGTTCCTGTTGCTGTGATGTGAAGTTTTGTTCACTGGATGACTCAAACTGTGGAGACACGCAAGACTTTTCCTGATTCACTGCGCCTCTCGTCAGTTTTCCAAGTGACTCTCCTTTCCAACCCTCTTTTCTATTACTTTCTTTCACTTTCCTCGCTCGACACGTCTCTCTCTCTCTCTCTCTCTCTCTCTCTCTGGTAATGATACGTAAAAATAGTTAAGGAAAAGAGCAAGGACGAGTCTCTCTCTCTCTCTCTCTCTCTCTCTCTCTCTCTCTCTCTCTCTCTCTCTCTCTCTCTCTCTCTCTCTCACGTCCAGGTGCTCTCCATCGCAGTCCAGGGTTCCTAAAAGCGTCGTCCTTACACGTCCCGGGAAAAATGAGACTCGATTCGTCCCACGCACAAAGAGGCGAAGATGTTAATGGCCGTCCGTCTCCTGCCTGAGTTACGGCGGCGCGGAGTGGGCGGGTGGGCGGGTAAGCGGCGTGGGCGGGTGGGTGGGAGTGTGGTGGTAAGAATTGGTGATGGGGTTTGGGAGTGGGCAGCATGAATGGGTGGGTTGAGGGAGGACAAACGATATGAGTGGGTGATGGGGTTTAAGAGTGGCTAGGTGGATGGTCGAAGCATGGACAAATGGAAGGTTGGAAGGGGGATGGCACAGGCGGGTTAGTGGTTGGAGATTGAACGGGTTGGAGGATGGGAGGATGGTTAGAGGGAGGGCAGCAATGGTGGATGGGCCCTTAGTACGTTTCCGGACATGGGGATGATTGTTAGTGTAATTCATATCCAGATTACTTATCAAACTATGTAATTCATTATAAAACCGTATAGCACCTGTTCACTTTGTAACTCATGATTTTTCTTTTTAAATGTTGGTAACGTTTTGGATTTCAAACAAAGGTGGTCTAGAAATTAATTGTCCAACGTGATTGAAACGATCCATCTTTAAACTCCTTTTTTTTTTTTTTTTTGTGGAAGCAACAACTAATACTTTTCCTACTTGTTTTTAGTCCATGTCTAGCTTTTTTTTTTTTTTTATGTAAGAAAGGTTCTAGCCAAGGACAAAAAAAAAAAAAAAGAAACAAACAGAAAAAAGAAGAAAAACGCAAAAAAAAAAGATCATTGGAGACAACCTTGCTAAACTCACTGACCTATGAAAGAGTGAGAGAGAGAGAGAGAGAGAGAAAAAAAAAGTGGGTAGATTAGTGGTGTGTGCCTGGCCATTAACCGCAGGTCATGTGTGGTGGGTCAGTCTTGGCTCGCGTCCTGCCCATCCGTCATCGCAGGCTGCTCTCCTGACAACCATCCTGCTCCTGCCCTCCCTCCTCTCCTTGCAAGGGTTCCATTCCTCCTGTGATTCTGCACCTGCTCTTTCATCTTGACCCGTATTCTGAAACGCTTCGCTCTCTCACCACGACTATTTTTATATGCCGTAGAGGTAATTAGCAGGGTTCTCTAGAATGTTTCTCCTGTTAAAAATGTAGAAATATTGTTAATCTGTCATTAGAATAATTAAAAATAGACTCAAAACCCCTGCCACCTTAACTAGAGCGTTTTGGAAGTAGAATCAGTGCGATGCGGGAGTGCTTCCGAGTTCCGGCCCTTGTCTTATGGTGAAGTTTCTCTCTCTCTCTCTCTCTCTCTCTCTCTCTCTCTCTCTCTCTCTCTCTCTCTCTCTCTCTCTCTCTCTCTGAAAGTAAGGGAAGAGGGAAGAGAGTGAGGAAGGGCGAGATATAAAGGGTAGAAAAGAAAAATAAACACATTAAAGTGACGTTTGTTTCCTCGCCACTCAAACAACCACATCCTCGCGTCACGTAAACAGTAAACAGTGAACATAGAAGGCTGGGGTGTGTGTTCAAGGTGGCTAAATATTTTTAACTCAGAATGGTAAAGAAAATTTCCTCTGACACACCTTTCCCGTAATTTTCTGATTGTTTTGTTAGTATATCAACAGTAAAGGTTGGTAAAAACGTGGGGAAGTCAGTCTCTCTCTCTCTCTCTCTCTCTCTCTCTCTCTCTCTCTCTCTCTCTCTCTCTCTCTCTCTCTCTTTCATTCTATCACAAATACCACAAAATTACGTATATTCGATATAACTCTTTGTCATCTTGCGTTCAGTTTCGTTTTCCTTTTTAACACTTTACTGTGCACTGAACTGTCCACGAAACACAGCTGGCCAAGATATAATAAATAGTGATTGAGTTCTGGCGGCACCACAGCAAAATCACCCGCCACCCAACAGAGTTACAGGAATGTCACTTCTCCTGCAGTAAAGCTCGTGTCACAGAACCACCCCTTTCAACACCAGCAGGGAGGGTCACTGTAAGTTAGAATATCTGTTTGGAAGTTCCAGACATGATACAAGAGCGCTGCCTCTCCCTCCATGAACCAGGATCGAGCTCGCGGAACAGAACCATTAATTCAAGATCAATCGGGGAGGCCATAGTTGGGTGGAACTGCTGTTTGGTAGTTCCACAGTGGCAGGCTTGATATTCTTTATCTTAACGCATTCTAAAACACTTCTGCGCCGCATTTCCATGATTTCAAAAGGCTCTAGTCGAAGATACACGAGTTTGTAAGGGTGGTTTTACGGTTCTAGTGACACATTAACAAGATTTCTACATTACTAACAGGGATACACTCTTGAGAATCCGGCTTATCATGTCTCTGGCCTTTGAAAATAATCGAGGTGAGAGCAAAGCGTTTCTGAATACGAGCCAATGCCTGCACAGTACCAGGACAGCGGTCAGTAACACCTGCACTGGTCTCTTATCTCACGAGGAAATCGCAAGACCCCCAGTGGCCTCCGGTGGTGCCCGGTGATGGCCGCTGTCAAGGCCAAGGTTTGAGGGATGGCAGGAGGGAGAGACAAGTATTATGACAAGCAGAAATCAGCCGTGACTGACACACATGATAAACAAAGTAATGGGTGTGTAAGTCTGATAACAGGACGAGACAGGAGCTGACGGATCCTTTCCACTGTGTGTAACTAGACAGTGGTTAGACGCTCCTCTCACTCCTCACCAATACCATATTCAGATTAAGTAGTACAGGAAAAAAAAAGCATATTGGGAAAGGTAATCTGCGTGAGGTGAATCGTGAGGGAAGTAGTAGTTACGTCACTCACCACAGCCAGGACTGCCACAGTAAGGGCTGCGTGAAGGGCGGAGTAACCCTAATCCAAGGCCTAACCCACATCAACACTGCACGTAATGAGAGTTATCGCCCGAATCTGATACAGAGGCCGTCACGTGACTCGCAAATGGAGTGGCAGCGGGAGGGAAGGGGCGTTTCAGTACATTACCAGCAGGCCACTCTGGTCTTCGTCCAAGATCAGCTGCGGCCGCGTGATCACACGTTTGTAAACAAAGCGCCCGGTGGAGCCACCTGTCGGCAAAAAAAAAAACTAACAAAGAATGCCTGGCGAAAGTTTCCACGTATCACCAACACACAAAACTATCGCCGATGGTAAAATAACTAGAGAAAACAACACTAACAACTAAGAAAAACATTACAACCACAACTAAAAATACCCAAAAACAACACTTACCACACGCATACACTGATAACAATGAGAGTCACGACAAGACCACTTCATTTTACTCACTCAGTCTCCGTGCACAGTCCTAGGAAGTCGTGGTGGCCGTAAAGTAGAGCATTGTTGCCGAGGTCGGAGTGTCGCAGCGCCGGGGTGAGGAGCAGGGAGTGCGGTGTGCGAGTATTAATAGTGTTGTCCCGAGTAATAGCGAGGACCTGGTAAGTTAGTCAGACCTCCCCACGGCGGTACTATAAATATCCCTCTTCGCTACCACTACGAGAGAGAGAGAGAGAGAGAGAGAGAGAGAGAGAGAGAGAGAGAGAGAGAGAGAGAGAGAGAAATTCGAACATACTCGCACTTAAAATAATAAAAGAAACAAGTAACGACTCACAACAGGTGAACCAAAGCCTGTCTATCTCCCAATTCATTTACCCGTCTGTCTCAATACCTGTGCACACTTTAGGACCAAAAACCCACATAAAACAATAAAAAGACACTCAAAGTTAGAACCGCTGAAAGACCATGAAGGAAAAAAAAAATAAAATAAAAAAAATAATAGCGCAGCGACGGAAAGAAGGCAAGAAGACATGAAGAAGCATAAAATTAGGAAAGGGAAAGGTTTTATTGATATTCTTATTTTATAGCGTTGGCAAGCAATTCAGCAGCAACAATTTGGAAGCTTAAATGGTGGAGAGGAGTAAGAAGAGGCAGAGCGTAGAAATCTGGGGTGTCTTGGATATGCAGATGATGTTGAAGTGATGACAGAAAGGAGGACATGGACAGAATATTTCAGATAGCGAGTGTAGAAAAGAATGGGAAGTAAGATTTAAGAGTAGAAAATGCAAAGTAGTAGAATTCAATACACTAGAAGATGGGCAGTGGGTGGTAGGCGTTCGAGATTACTGTATAACTTGGTATCAAAACAGAATACTTCAGATAGTGTGGAAAAAGAAAAAAATGGGAATAAGATTTAAGAGGAGGAAAATGCAAAGTAATGGAATTCAACACACTAAAAGATGGGCAGCGGCTGTTGAGAGGATGAGCTTACTGTAGAATTTGATATTAGGGTTGGAATTCTTAAACACTTATCATCTCTTCTCGACGACTAGCAAGCTTTACTGCCAGTTATGGTGGTTTTCAAAGATATTTTTACGACGGCAGTGATGGTCTAACAAGAATTCTGCATAGTCAATAAGGAAAACACCAATGAGAATGCGATTAACCCTTGAAAAGTCCCAATGATAGAAATAAGAGTTTAAGAACACGAGCCTGGAACACGAGGAGGAAGGGAGGGACGGGAGGAATGCGTAGTGCTTCTGACGGACAAGCGAGGACACTGCAGTCTCATGGGGACGTGAGGCGAGGGCACTTCACCCCCGGCAGCACGTCAGAGGCATCGCCAGTAGTACGTATTCCTCTCTCAGTTCCGGCTGGCACTCAAAACACGCCCGGTAAAAATAAAGACAGTCTCTCCTGTCGCCGCTGCTGTCGCCATCACCCATCTGACGGACTTGCACTATCTCTGCTGCTCCTCCTCCTCCTCCTCTTGGTTATTTTCTCCTCCTCTCCCCTTCCTCTATCATATATACCTTTCTCTCTCTCTCTCTCTCTCTCTCTCTCTCTCTCTCTCTCTCTCTCTCTCTCTCTCTCTCTCTCTCTCTCTCTCTCTCTCTTTCTCCTTCTCTCCCTCTCTTCGTTTCATCACACATACCTCCCCTCCCCTTATCTTTCTCTCTCCCCTCCATCATACATTATAGACACCTGCCTTGTCCCCTCCCTTCCTCCCATTTCTCTTCATCACACACGCTTCCCCCCTTCTCTCTCTCTCTCTCTCTCTCTCTCTCTCTCTCTCTCTCTCTCTCTCTCTCTCTCTCTCTCTCTACCACCAGCCTTCCCTTGCTTTCTTTGCGTTTTATTTCCATTTCCCCTTTTATTCTTCCTTAATATGTTCTTCTTTTCCGTCTCTCTCCTTTTCTGTATATAATTTATTTATTTATTTTTTTTTGCTATTATGAACGTCTTCTCTATTTTCATTAGTTAATTTCTATCTTCATTCACTCCTCCTTTTCTTGCCCTTTTACTTCCTTTGTTTCTCTTCTCTTTCCTTTCCCTCTTCACTTTCCTTCACGTCCCTTCGTTACCCTCTTTTCCCTTTCTTTCTTACATTCTCTCCCCCTTCCTACTTTCCATTCTATCTCTTTCCCTTTTCTATTCTCCTCCTTACCTCCTCCTCCTCATTCCTTTCTTTTCTCTTTCCTTCTCCTTGCCTCTCTCTTCTTACTTTCCGTTTCTTTTCCCTTCCCTTCCATTCCCTTCTTTTACCCTTTCTCTTCCTCAATCCCTTCCTTCCGTCAACCTCCCTAATATTCCTTCGTCGGCGCCTCCGTCAGTCAGTCAACACGTGCCTGAGTGGGACTTCTAAAGTACCCCGGTCGCTATATCCCCCGAAGGCAGGCCAGGTGTTGGAGTGAGTCACGGAGGCCCAGAGGTGGAGGCGCTGGAGGGGAGGAGCTGACGGGCTATATTTAGAGACGTGGAGTATCCTTGCTCCAACTCCACTGGGGGAAGATGGGGAAGGAAGGTAGGGGAGTGTAGGGAAGGGAAGGGAAATGAGAATAAGGGATGAGGAGGAAATGGGGAAAAGAAGGATGGGAAGCGAAGGGGAGTAGGGAAGGTAAGGAAAGGAAGGGAAGGGTAGGGAAATGAGGGTTAGGATGAGGAGGAAATGGGGAAAAATGGAAGGGAAGGGAAGGGAATGAAATGAAGGTAAAATATGGAAAGGAAATCGGAGAAGGGAGAGAAAAGAAGAAAAGGATATGAAGGAAGTGGAAAGAGAAAGAAAAGAAAATGAGAATAATGGATGAGAAATAAATGAGAGAGGGAAGAAAAATAAGGAAAAGATAAGAAGGAATGGAGAGAGGAAGGAAAAGAAGAGAGAAGTGAAAACATGGCAAGGATGAGAAAGGAAGAGAAAAGAGGAAATTAAAGAAACGAAGAGCAAAGTAAAAGAGGCGTAAATTAAAAGGGAATCTGATGGAGGCATTTAAGTGGCACAAGATAATTATAACGTAGGTGATGCGAGCAGGATCATTTAAGTTAGTAATCAGCATAGGATAAAAAAATAACAGATTCAAGCTCGATAAGTCTGATTTGAAAAAGAGAAACTGGCTCACAGGGGCAGTAGTAAATTTAAGGGGAGTCAAAAAGGAGGTTTAAAAGAAGATTAGATAGATGTATAGATAGAGATGATAAGTGGATGTAGGTAGGTATGTTTTATATGGGGGTCACCACGTGTGGGGCCTCCTGGCTTTTTGCTGCTTCCCTTCTGTTCTTATTATAACTATAAATTAATCTATCTATATACAAGGTCGGCAATCCCACACGCCACATCATTACATTTGCCCCGTTGGCCTCTGGTGGAAAGGGAAAGTCTTGTGGCTCACCGTACTACACCTCATAAATTAATGAAAATAATGAAGAAAAAAAAAGAGGAAGAAAGAACATTACTTGAAGCAATACATTTAACAACAACAACAACAACAACAACAACAACAACAACAACAACAACAACAACAACAGCTGCATGCCGTACGGTTATCTGAGGGCAGGAAGGTAAAAGCGCTCTATTTTCACCTGATCCAGAAGGGGAAGGTTGGAAATTAGCTGAGTTAGAGCACCAAAAAGTAAGAGGGGAAAAAACAAAACAAACAAGGTCATGATGTAGGTTAAAGTTGCAAGAAAACGCTGCTTCTTCCGCCGAGAATTGCCAGAATTAACCCAAGAGAGAGAGAGAGAGAGAGAGAGAGAGAGAGAGAGAGAGAGAGAGAGAGAGAGAGAGAGAGAGAGAGAGAGAGAGAGAGAGACGTGTGAATGTGTATCTTTGAGCGTTTTATCTATCTATCTCTCTCTATCTATCTATCTCTCTCTCTCTCTCTATCTATCTATCTATCTGTCTGTCCTATCCATCCATCCACCTATCAAGAGAGAGAGAGAGAGAGAGAGAGAGAGAGAGAGAGAGAGAGAGAGAGAGAGAGAGAGAGAGAGAGAGAGAGAGAGAGAGAGAGAGAGAGGGGGGGAAGCGGAGTGTCAGCTGCACGAGGGAGGAGTTAAGCGCTGGTCGCCGGGTGGAGGGCATGACAAGCTGGGCGCGGGAGGAGGTGATGATGAGGTGAGCTGGCTGTGTTGTGAGGCTTTATGATGTGTTTAATGGCCACTAAATACACTTAAGAAACTCGCTCAAGGCTATTTGGTGTCTATCTCCGTTGGTTTACTGCCCGATGATCTTTTCCTCCCGTGACAAACACAGCGGTGGTGAAACTCCTTGATAAAACTGTGCCACGCCTTCACGAACACTTCAGCGCCTCCTTCTCTCGATTCCTACTTCCAAAAGTCTCCTGTGGAAGTTACTATGGTTTTCTAGATTGCTTTCATGATTGAAGTGATAGTTTAAACAAGGATTCTTCATGCTTGAAAACCTGATTTGTCATTATAATGGCCTTTGAAGATTTATTTACGAGAACCCAAACATAACACAGCCTTCTACTTCTATATCCTCTTGGTGTCTAGTTTATCAAGGATTCTGCACCGTCAGTAAACAAAAACACCCATAAGAAGATGATTTATTATTGCTACAGCCTTTGAAAATTGTTATGAGAACCTAAAATGTTTAAAAATAGATTAACCTACTATGTCTCATCGGCCTCTAGTTTAACAAGGATTCTGCACCGTCAATGAACAAAAACACTCATAAGAACAGCCTTTGAAAATAGTTATGAGAATCCTAAGTGTTTAAAAATAGATCATCATCGTATCTCTCAACTGAATCTGTACCGTGAATGGAGAAACACTCACGAGAACACGATTAATAGTCATTAGTCATTAATAGTCATTGAAAATAGTCATCGAAACCCGAAAACTTTTAGAAACAGACTACCTTTCTTATGTTCCTCATGTAAAAAAAATACTTATGAGAACACTATTTATTATTGCTACATCCTTTGAAATTGTTATGAGCGTCCACAGTGTTTCAAAAATACCATCAACATTACTTATATCTCCCACTAGTGTGTTAACTTAGTGGCTTATGTTCAGGTGGACGAGGGAGCGAGCAGGTTGGTTGGCATTCACCCCATCTGGTTCTCATTCCCTCTCTTCCTTACCTCCTCCCCTAGTCTCACCTTCCTCCAGGCTTTAAATTTCCTCTCAGCTATGCGTCCTTCGTTTCTCTGCTCCTCCTTCAGTTTTCTACGTGTGTGTTGGGGAGAGAAGGGGGGTTAGTGTGTGTGTGTGTGTGTGTGTGTGTGTGTGTGTGTGTGTGTGTGTGTGTGTGTTGATATAGTAGATAGATGGAGATAGGTACATAGATAGATAGATAAGTAGATAGACAGACTGATAATTAGATGAGAAAGGTAGGTATGTAGATAGATCAGTCGATGCATATATAACTTACTTGTAGTTGCTCTCTCTCTCTCTCTCTCTCTCTCTCTCTCTCTCTCTCTCTCTCTCTCTCTCTCTCTCTCTCTCTACTCTCTCTCTCTCTCTCTCTCTCTAAAAGCGGAACCATTTCTTGTTAAGTTACCACACACACACACACACACACTTTCCCTTCTTTCTCACCTTTCCTCACTTATCCTTCCTCACTCTCCCTCCTCACCTTCCCTCCCTCCTCAGACGGCCACCAAGCTCCAAGTTTTCAATGCGACCCACACCCCGTGACTGCAATGCGTGTCCCATTAATTTGCTCGATTCTTCTCTTATCGCGCGGAGCATAAATCGCGGCGCGGGTTTTGTCTCGGGTTGGGGAAAGAAACGCGAATGACGAGGGTAATAAAGTGGCGATGGTGATGGTGGTGGTGGTGCTGGTGGTGGTGCAGTCGTCGTGGAGTGATTGGATTGTTAACAGGGGCGGGAGTGTGTGTGTTTCTGTGTTTGTTTGTGTGTGTGTGCGTGTGTGTGTGTGTGGTGATGGGTGTGGTGGTGACGGTTCTTATCGGATCACTAATGCACAGACATACAGTCCTACCTCCCCCTTCTCTCCCTCTCTTTCCCCATATCTTTGAGGTGGAAGTGATCTCTCTCTCTCTCTCTCTCTCTCTCTCTATGGCACAGAACTCGACTCGCGGCCCAAAGACTGCAAGTTCGATTCTGGCGCACAGTAATTTTTCATTTTTTTTCCCTCTTTCAAATCCTATCTGGTGCCATATTAGCTCTTTGCTGCGGCACCATAACTTGATGTGGTCGATTGTTGTGGTACCGTAAATCTCTCCCTCTCCCTCTCCCTCTCCCTCTCCCTCTCTCTCTCTCTCTCTCTCTCTCTCTCTCTCTCTCTCTCTCTCTCTCTCTCTCTCTCTCTCTCTCTCTCACCCATAAGTAGCACCTCTAGTCTAAAGAAAACCAAGAAATTCCACTAATGTATGGTGAGTGAGGTAAGCACATTAAAGCCCCGAATAGTATCGTTCGAAGGCACAAACCATCGCTCGGAGGGAGACAGGACGGGGCAGGGCAGTGGTGGTGGTGGTGGTAGTGGTGGTGGTGGTGGTGTCAGAAGGGTCTTAACTCCTCGCTCCCCCCGATATAAACGATCTAGTCATATCTGAGGAATTTCAGCACAGCATATGTTTACGTTGGCAAATACCTGAGCGCTGGCCACAGGCACGATCGTATTTTGCTTATGACTAATCCGACAGGAGGAAGACACTGAAAGGGGTTCCCGGGAGAGGCGCTTAGTGGGTCGCCAGAGAGGTGGTGGTGGTGGTGGTGGCTTTGTTGGGGGTACGGAAAGAAGGATGAGAATGCTGGGTTTTCTGCTTCAAGTATTGGGATTGGACAGGAGAATCTTGTCTTCTGTAGTATTTCTGAGTAATGAAGGTGTTGTTGTTGTTGGTGGTGGTACTGGTGGTGGAGGTGGTAGTGGTGGTGAACTGCATCTGGCTTTGTTGGGGAAGGAAAAGTCGGTAGAGAAGGGTGGGTGCTCTGCTTCAAATACCGGGAGTGGACAGGAAAATCTCGTCTCCTTTAGTTTTTTTCAAGAATGATTTTGCATTCTCAAACGTTCCGGCGTCTTATTTTAGCTAATTTTAATATGATCTAGTGGAAGTTATAGGTGGTTATCAAGTGGTAGTTCAACAAGGACTTTAGATCATTAATGTGCAAAAAAAAAAAAAAAGTTTGAACCCAGCTAGGCGTCTCTGTGGCCTTTGAAAATCGTCCTGATGATGAAAGAACAAAGAATGCAACCCTTCGGAAGAGAGGGCGCGGTGTGTGTGTGTGTGTGTGTGTGTGTGTGTGTGTGTGTGTGTGTGTGTGTGTGTGTGTACGTTCTTCTAGCTATGGAAATGCAAGATGGAAGAAATGGAATGAATACGTAGGAAGAAAAAAAAAGAAGAAAAAAAGGAAAAAAAAAATACAATGCAATGGAAGTTTGCTAAAAAAACAGATGACGCACGTTGCCGATGTGGCGTGTACGTCCATTAAATTATTGAAAACTGAGGCCCGGGCAACCCAGGACAAGACGCCCCGCAGTTTTACAGGAAAATTATGCTGATCAAAGAATCGGGGAGGCGAGGAGGCGAGCAGCGCGACGCCCAAACACCGAGGAATTTGTCCCTTCTCACGTTTTCCAATCCCTGAAAGCCCCACAGTGGTGACCCGGGGCTGGTGTGGGTTGGGGTGGGCTGGTGTGGTCCGCTGCCGCCAAAGGGTTGCTCTTCCGTGTCCTTTCTTCTGTTTGTTCTTTATCGTGGCAAAGTCTCCTTCTGTCCTTCCTTTTTTTCTTTCTCATTCCAAATATTTTTTTTTGTAGGTAATGTCTCTTCCTTTTTTCTTTCTTCTTCCCTTTTTCGTTCTTTCTGATACCGAACACCCTTTTCTTCTTTCTTGTACCTAAGACTCCATTCTTCCTCCTTTTTCCCTTTTTGATACTATGCATTCTTTTATTCTTCCTCTTTAATCGACATCCCTTCGTTCCTCCCTTCTTTCCTGTTTTCGATTTTCATAGCACTTTTTTTTTTTTTTAATCGCTGACATCTCTCTCTTCCCTCCTTTCGTTCTAACACGTCTATCATCCTTCCTTCCTTCGTCGCACCCAACAGTCTTTCCTTCTTTTCCCAGCAACAAACATTCCTTACTTCTTCCGCTCCGCCGCCTTTTTCACCCTGCACTCCTTCCTTTCTTATATGCAGCCTTTCTTCATTTCTTTTCATATTACTGCTCCATAATATAGCTTCCTTCGTTGTAAGTAATACTCCTTCTCTCCTTCACTGCTTTCTTCCTTCTTTTCTTGTATCCAACACTTCCTTTTTCCTTCCTTCCTCCCTTCCTCCCTTCCTTCATTCCTTCCTTCCTCATACCATATATAAATAGCCTTATATGTCTTAATACAGAGACCAAACAATGTGCACTTCTATGTTTTCCCCCTACAGTAAAAAAAAAAAAAAATAAATAAAAACTAACTTTCCTCTCTTTTCGGATTCCTCTTAGATAATTACTCCTTTATTCCATCCAATGAGTGTTCCCACAGGCATAAATTCCTGCCTTATCATGCAACGCTTCACTTTTACACTGAATCAAACTTTCTTTACTGCGCTACGCTTGGGTTGTTACACTAGTCAGAACACTCACCAAGGCGGACCGGTGAGGCGGGGCTGGTAGAGGCGGGGCAAGAGGGGGAGGGGCAGGGAGAGGTGTCAGGAAAGTGCTGAAAAAAAGGTCCATTACTGAATATGAGAGATATGAATAGGAGGAGGAGGAGAAGGAGGAGGAGGAGGAGGAGGAGGAGGAGGAGGAGGAAGAGGAGGAGGAGGAGGAGGAGGAGGAGGAGAAGGATTAAGAGGGATACGAGCAGAAATAATAATAGAAATAATGAGAACAACAATAATAACAATGGCAACACTACTACTACTACTTCTACTACTACTACTACTACTACTACTTCTACTACTACTACTACTACTTCTACTACTACTACTACTACTACTACTACTACTACTACTACTACTACTACTACTACTAAATTCATATAAAAAGAAGAAGAAAAGCGGAACTGAAGCAGAAATAGAAAGTAAAAATAATCTACCTGAATTATTTTAGTTCCTTGTCTAAAAAAAAAAAAAACTTTAAATCATAGATAACACACACACACACACACACACACACACACACACATGAGTCACTTAAGAAAAAAATAGGAAAGAAAACATAAAATACAAGCCATTTATCTTTACATCATCGTAAATTTCATAACGAGAAACTAGTCACGTCTGTGGAGAGAGAGAGAGAGAGAGAGAGAGAGAGAGAGAGAGAGAGAGAGAGAGAGAGAGAGAGAGAGAGAGAGAGAGAGAGAGAGAGAGAGAGAGAGAGAGAGATTAATTTATTTACCCCCCAAAAATTTATTAGAAAACACAAAAGAACACATGTAGAAAATGAAACTGAATTAGAACAACACAATATTTTATCAAACTGAGGATGTTGCTTCAAATTATCACCAGGAATCAACAGGGAGAAGATGAGATACGTTTGTGGACAGCGATGAAAGGTGGATATGTGTACGTATTATACATAGCCTGCCACGTGTAGATCTTCTGGATTGTTGTGGCTTTCCTTGTGTTATGTTCCTGTTACTGAGTGTGAACAGGTGCTCGCCCTTCGTAGAACGCGCACAGGCCACGAGGCTAACATTGAAACCCTCCTCCTCTTTCTTCTCCTCCTCCTCCTCCTCCTCCTTCTCCTCCTCCTCCTCCTCCTAATCTATTCTTTCCTCTATTTTTTTGTACCAGCGCATTTCACAGAGCTCTGAATATAAACAGATGACCAAACCAGTAGCTAATATACCTGCAAAGTCTCCCCTCCATCCTGGCAGCGAGTAAATCACAACATTCCTGGTAATCTATTCTTCCCTTTTATTTTTGTATCCATTTCTGAATATTAAGGGATGATCCCACCAGTAAATAAAGAAGCTGCTAAACCTTTTCTATGCGTAAATCATTAATAATCCCAACCTATTCTATCCCTTATTTTGTATCCATGCAAACACAGCTTTCTGAATATTAAGAGAAGACCAGACCAGTAAACGATGAAGCTGCTAAACATTCCCTTCATCTCACCAGCAAGGAACAAATCAATTAACATTCCTGCTAACTATTCTCTCCTTTTTGTTTTTGTAACCATGCGAACAATGCACAGCTTTCAGGAGTATTAAAGAATGACCAAACCAGTAAAGCATATAAGAAACCAACGACTCAGCAGCGAGCAAACCATTAAAATGTGACTCAGGCAGGTGGCGGGAGCTCAGGAGGCGTGACGCGGGGCCCAGATAACGCCGCGAGGGATGGCTCTGAGGGGCTGCGGCAGGGGAAGTGCCAGGGCAGAGGGAGGCGAGGCACTGCACCGCCCCCTGTGTCATTATTTATCACTGGGATGATTTAAATCGACCCGGAAAAGATTCAAATGAGCTTTTATGATTAACCTTCACGAGTAAATGAGGGAAGGAGTTACCAGGGAAATGTGGGGAGGGAGAGGTGGTGATGGTGGTAGTGGTGGTGAAGGAGGGGAGAAGAGGAATAAAAAAAAAAAAGAAAAATCGAGTAAAAATAGTAGTAGTAGTAGTAGTAGAAGAAGCAACAGCAATAAAAATTATAATGATAATAACAATGATGATAATAGTAATAATAATAATAATAATAATAATAATAATAATAATAATAATAATAATAATAATAATAATAATAATAATAATAATAATAGCAGCAGGATTACTACTACTACTACTACTACTACTACTACTACTACTACTATTACTACTACTACTACTACTACTACTACTACTACTACTACTACTACTACTACTACTACAACTACCTCTGCTACAACAACAACTACAACAAAAACTATAATTACTACAACAAAGTTTAATCGTTATCACTTCATAAACTACAGCTTCAGCCTAAGTCTTCCTGCCATTCTTCCCACCTACCTATTCTCTCTAAAGTAAAGCCACAAGCAGCGGTGGTTCCCAAGCCCGAGCTGTACTTTGGGTCTCCACAAGTCAGTTTTTGCAACAAGGGCGTCACTCTGAACATGCTGACAAGACAGATTCCCACGTCACCTGTCCGCCAACTAATTAACCAGCACGTGTTCTCACTTTCCACAGTACTACATCAGCGGCACACACACACAAGCGTTCACTGAGCCAAGGAAAATGTCTAGGTGTGCTTTGCGTCTAGACATGTTAACACGACTAGTTTCTTTGTCATCTGTCCGCTACCTGGTTAAACTGCACGTGTTCTTGCTTTGTGCAATGCGTAAATGACACACACACACACATACACACACACACATACACACACACACACACATCAGCGTTCACTGCTAGGGAAACTTTAAGCTATACAAGTAAAATTGAAGTACACTAGAGCTGCTTGGGGCACCGACGTTCATCTCCGTCTCGTTAGCTTTTGAGTGTGTGGCGGATGATATCTCTCACCCTTGGACAGAAAGCCGCTGTGACGTGCAGATTTCCATAGTTTACTTTCCTGAGGTTTTTCAAAGTAACCATTTATCAACTAATAAAGAAGGAAGAGTGAACAGCGGGGTGAGCCATATCCTCAAGCGCTGGTTCGAACAGTGGTCCGCTGATTCGTAGCCAAGAGCGCTAGCCACTGTACCGTAGACCGTAGACTGCATCTATTTGAATGTGTTAACAAGACGGGTTTCTAAGACACCTCTCCGATACTAATTTAAATACCCGTATAATTTTCTCCCATAGGAAAGATACGCACGCTCGTTCTTTGCCACAGAAAAATGTTAAGTACAACTGCGTCACTCTAGACATGTTAACACGATTGGTTTTGAAGTTACCTACCCGCTGTCTAATTAACCTGCACATGTTCTCGCCTCCTGCACTGCGATAAAGATGCACATGCTCGTATAAGCTCTGTCTGCCATACCAAGGGTTATTATGTGCACTGATTAACTCTTGACATGTTAACACGACTGGTTTTCAAGTTATCTATCCGCTGTCTGATTAACTTTCAAGTGTATCAATTTCCAACAGCAAAGATGCACGTTCTCGTATGTGTTCTCTTCCACAGAAAAAAAAAGGTTATGTTGTGCACTGCTTCACTCTAGACCTGTTAACAAGACAGGTTTTAAAGTTATTTCCGCTGTATAATTAACCTGCACGTATTTTCGTCTTCTACACTCAGGTAAAAATGCACGTGCTTATATAAACTTGCTCTGCCACAGAAAAGGTTAAATTGTGAAATGATTAACTCTTGATATGTTAACACGACGGGCTTCCATGTCACCTGTCCGCTATCTGATTAACCTGCACATGTTCTCGCCTTCTGCACGCTAACGATGCACACGCCGGCATTCACTGAGAGAGGAAAATGTTAAGTTATGGATCGCAATTCACGATAAACTGACGCTCCCTCGTCTCGTGTTTCCGCCACCTGTGATTTCCCTCCCCTTCGTCAGTCACCGCGAGTACAGCAAGCTCAAGTAATCGTGCCACAAAGTTCTGCAAATTTTACATCTTTGATTCGAACATAAATTGGTATATGGACTAATGAACAGCTTTATATTGATCCTTCAGATGCGAGCAGTCAACAGTATGGCAATTTTCACTTCAGCTCAGTATTTGTAGACGATTTGACTGAGCTGCAATATAAGTATACGCAGTAAAAGAAAAAAAAAAGATTGAAAAACACTATTACTCATCAAACCATTGTGCCATTCTTTCGTTTTTTCTTTTTCCTTTCGTCTCTCACGTCTTCTTTAATTAACGTAGTCTTTCCACCTTATCCTAGATCTTAGTCTCTGAAAATACCACCTGTTCTTGAGCCTTCAGACTACAACGATAACAACTAATAGGCAACAAACACGGCAGTCAGTCCTCGTGGAAATAAAAATGGGAAAGAATTAAACTTGAACCACTAACAAAAAGCAGAGGAGGAAAGATGCATCGCCTGCATAGTAAGCTTTCACTTTCCGCATCGTTTCTTTTTCAAGCACCGTCTTCCCCTTCCTGGTGGTGGTGGTGGTGGTGGTGGTGGCGGGTACAAATGTTTATGGTTAGGAAATAAAGCGAGGCATGCGAGTAGCGGCGATGGAGGAAGGCGAGAAGTGGGTGGGGAGTAGGGAAGAGAGGGAGTGTGGGGAAGAGGAAGGGAGGTAAAGAGGAGGAAAAAGTGAACAAGGAGGACAAGGAGCGGAAGAAGGCTGAAAAAGGAGAGTTATGGGAGGAGGAGGAGGAGGAGGAGGAGGATGAGGAGGAGGAGGAGGCTAAGGGATGGAAGGGAAACGAAGAATGGGGACGCGTAGGAGAAAGGAAGAGGAACGGAAAAGAAGAAAAGGAGGAAAAGATATAGGGTGGAGAGATGTGGCTAGTTGAAAAAAGGTAGGGAGAGGTGGAGGAACAGGAAATGGAAAGCTAGGTAACAAAAGGTTAGAGAAGGGAGAGAAGAGAGGAGGAAAAATATTAGAAAGGGAGAGGAAAGAAGAGAAGAAAAAGAGAACGAGAAATAGTTGGTTAGAAAAGAAAGATATTTAAAAAGAAAGGAAAAAAATGGGAAAAAGAGGAATGTTAGAGAAAGGAGAGAAGAGAAGAGGAGATATAAGAAAAAGAAGGAAGGTGTGTTGAGAAGAGAGATGAAGGGAGAGGAAGGAAGAAAGAAAGAAAGGAAGGAAGGAAGGAAGGAGGATGAAAGGTAACAAACAGTTTGGTCTTCCACCGTAAACAAACAATGAATTTTGTTGATCTTAGAAATAAGTGGAGAGTTTGTTGGTGGGTTTACGAGCCGCTGTTTAGGGCACGGCTTTGGGCTGCGTGTGTTATTTATAAGGCAAACATCGCCCCATCATTCATTGCCGAACAGGAAGAAGAATCACCGCGCGTCAAAACTCAGACCGCTCACACACACACATACATACACACACACACACACACACACACACACACACACACACACACACACACCTTCGTCTTCCACGCCGCTAATGTGTGCTGCGAGAGAGAGAGAGAGAGAGAGAGAGAGAGAGAGAGAGAGAGAGAGAGAGAGAGAGAGAGAGAGAGAGAGAGAGAGAGAGAGAGAGACTGACCTAATTTCTCTCTCTCTCTCTCTCTCTCTCTCTCTCTCTCTCTCTCTCTCTCTCTCTCTCATCGCCCTCCTCCTCCTGTAAAAATGCAGGGGTGAGACGGACGTGAAGGCAAGCTTGTTAAAATCAATGAAACAAAGACAAGAAAATAAAGGTATTATATCACTTAGAAGTCGACTAACGTACCACACTGACTTTCACTGCGTATAGTTCTCATTTTAATTTCAATTCCTCTGCTCTATTGGGAATCTATCAATTGTCGGGTTTTGTGAAGAGACAGTCAGCAGATCAGGAGACTCAAGATCGAGGAGAAACACTTAACACAATAGTAATACATGGAGTTTGTTACTGCTAGATGCAACATGAACCCCACAATAGTAAGTCACACACAAATGATGGCGGTAAAACACAAAATCTGACCATTATTTCCCTAAAAAAAAAAAAAAAAAAAAAAAAAATATATATATATATATATATATATATATATATATATATATATATATATATATATATATATATATATATATATATATATATATATATATATATATATATATATATATATATATATATATATATATATATATATATATACGAAAGCATAAGAAAACTACTGTCTTTTTTTTTTCTAAATCGGATAAAATGGTCATGTCCGATTTTACAGTATAATTTTGCAAGACAACATTAGAAAAACTAAACAAAACATTGTAAGGATAAGAAAGAGACTGTCTTATCTTTTCTTATGCTTCAAGGCTGATGTAAATGATCTTAATAATATAATTTTGAAAGACATCACTGACAGCAAAAAGACCGAATATTGTATTTTTGTCGGTAGTTGCACCTTTTTTTCGCAAGTGAAATCATCTGCAGTTACTCAGATAAAATAACACAAGTCACTCCGTCGTCAGATCTCAAGGCACTGATCTGATTTCCTATTATCAAAAAGGTAAGAAGGTTTTAGTGTGTTGATTTATCTCACACAAAACCACTACTGCAATGTCAACACTCAACACTATATTTCAAAACTATTGTAGTGAAGAAGTGTGAGAGTGGCTCTAGAAATGAGGAGTGTGAGAGAGATTCATGAACAGTGTGAGGGTGTGAGGGCCGCGAGGGACGAGAGGGAGGCAGGTGGCGCCCTGAGGTGTGGCAGAGGCGGCAGGGCGTCACGGTCCCTCTCAGGTGTTTATGACTCCCGCCCATGATGGATGTGAGGCATATCTTGTGTGGGGCGCCGTCACCTCCATCTCTCTGGGCGTGGCCGGGGGCGGACAGCAGGGATTGAACACACGCCCACACCGCCGACACGAGGCGCGCTTCTCTTCTCATCCTCTCCGGGATTTTAAAAACACTGGGCTTTCATTAAGATTGTTTTTAAAGGCCGCGGCGACTATTTTCTTTCCGTTAATAAATACTTTTTATACTATTACTAAGATAATGGAAATAACATTGAAAATCATAATAATGACCTCTACATGAAACATTCCATTTGTATAGTTTTTGAAGGCCACAGGAATTATTTTTTTCTTGTTAATGAAACCTTATTATATTATCAGTACAGAAATGAAAATACTATTGAAATCCTAATAACTTCTACGTGAAGTACTTTGGGCTCTAATTAGGATTGCTTTTTCGAGGCCAAAGACATGATTTTCTTCCCGTCAATGAATCTTTGTCATACTATCACTACAATAATGAAAACTATTTGAAAATCGCAGTAACTTCTTATCTGTTAAACGCTGTCGAGATAAGCGCCAAGAAATTTGACAAGGCACTGTCTTTTCTGTTTCCCTTTCTTGTAGTTCGTGAGGTCTTCCTTTTTAATTCTTTTTCCGTGTTAAGTTTTCTTTTCCACACTCTTTTCATGCCATATCTTTCGATTTCTTCCCTATTCATCATATTTTATATAGTCCTTGTATTCGTTTATGTCCACTGTGTTAAGCAAAATCTTTCATAACTCTCATATTACCTTCCTTTCACGTTACGCACCAGTCCTCCCCTCGTCCCGTGCCTTGCCTGCCTCCTCCCTGCACCTCCTTTGCCCCGCACCGTCCTCCCGCCCCACGCCACGCCGCGGCTCACGATCGCAGCTGCACCCTAACCTAATCCTCTATATTTTGTCAGCGCGGCGGAGCTGTCTCATTTATCCTTGAATTATAAGAGGCGGCCCCAGCAGCCCACCTTCACCTCCACATCCTTCTTCCCCAGACACGCCGCTCCCTCCCTCCCTCCCTCCCTTCCCACGTCCCCGTCCCGTGAGCTCAATTTGTTGATCCGGTCCGCACACACACACACACACACACACACACACACACACGCTATCACCTCACATGCTTTGTACACAAGTCGCTCATTCACATTTGATTGCCAGGTCCAGCGTTACATACCACGCGTCTCAGGCACCTCGAGGCCGCGTCACCGTGTCGTGTTTAGGAGACAGCCGCCTCTCGCACACTCACAAATCCTCACGCGTTCTATAGATCTTATCGTTTTGCTCTTATCCGGCGCGGCATTAAGTCACTCCCTCGTGCATTCTCCTCCCGCACGTTTCCGACATCTATTTCACCAATGAATGGGCGGTAAGTGTGTCAGGTACAGCGCTGCAACTCGTGCCTCTGAGGGTTCTGTTAAGGTAAACTAACATCTGAGTGCCTGTTTTTTTTTTTTTTATTGTTTTTCTTTCTTCATGGAGGGAAAGTGATGAAACGCTGGCTGATGTTTCATGTTACTCACAGAATGTCCACATTGCGGTCTTGTTAAGTAAATCCTTGCCTTGCTAAACACACCCTGCCATTGCTAAACACATCCTGCCATTGCTAAACGCACTCTGACCTTGCTGAACACATCCTGGCATAGCTAAACACATCCTGGCATAGCTAAACACATTCTGCCATTGCCAAACACACTCTGACCTTGCTAAACACATCCTGCCATTGCTAAACATAATTATGATGACATTGCTAAACACATCCCGGCATAAGTAAACACATCCCGGCATTGTTAAACATATTCTGGCATTCGTAAGCATGTCCTGGGATAACTGAACATATTCTGGCATGACTAAACACATCCCTGCATAACTAATATTCTGGCATTGCTAAACATATCTCGGCCTTGCTCTCTCTCACTCTGCTTGACGCCTCACGACCCTCCTCACTCATATAGCACGCCTCCCTTTTTTGTTATCTTCCTTCCACCGCTCCTTACTATTACACTCTCCTTATTCACCACCACCACCACCACTACCACTACCACCTCCCATGCTCCTCCTTTTTCACCACTACGATCTCCAAGTAACCGTAACTTCCATATGTGTCGTGCAATAATTTAAGAGTAGTTTTTCTCTTCACCCTGCTCCTCTGCCCCAACAAGCAGGTCGTGGTGGGGCAGGTCGCCAGGAAAGCAGGCCGTTCGTGCAGTCTCTATGATAGTCCCTACGAGTTTGGTCTACGTACACGCTACAATGTCTGTTTTTTTTCTTTACTCTCAACAAGCGGGCCGGCAGGAAAGCAGCTTCTCTGATAATCTCCACGGGTTTGGTCTACGTACGCTACAGTGTTTGTTTACCTCGCTTTATATAAGAGGTGGTTTGGAATATCAGCTACTACTTCACGTTGGTGCGAGGGACAGCAGACGAGACGCGCAGAGAGCAGAGATCCCTGTCATGTTTCCCCGCACCACCCCAATCATTCCTCGCGCCATTCCATTAATCCACGACATTTACCGCGAGTGTATCATTGCTCTCCCTCTCCGCCAGACGTAAATATTTCCGTAAATACCTCCCTCACACCTGCTCCCTGCGCCGCCTCTCTCTCCCTCTCTCACCCCCTCTCTCTCTCTCTCTCTCTCTCTCTCTTTCCGCCGCCCCGTCCACCCCCACTCACGCACAACTCCTGAATGGCGGCCTTTACACTTCGCTCATATTCCGATACGTTAAGGCAATTTTACTCAGCGCGGCGTCCTGGTGTGAGAAACTGACGCTTTTATTATTATTATCATCCTCATTCTCCTCCTCGTCTTCTTGCCTCGGGCCAATCACAGGGCTCTTCTGGGTTGTATTTTCAAGTTCTCGCCGGGAGCGCCTCGCTGCCAAAAAGCCAAACGAAGCGAATGGCGCTCAGGCCGAGGCAGCCATAAACAAGGAGGCGGTGTATGACGGGCTGGCATGATGCATGACAGGCAAGCGCACCCCAGGGAAGGAGGGAGAGGCTGGGAGGGGAAGGATAGTAGTGGGAGAGGCTGATAGAATGGAGGCTGGGGATGGGAGAGGCTATGAAAGGGACAGGTTGGGACAGAGAGGGGATGGAAGGAGAGGAGGGGGGAAAGAGAGGCTGGTGGAGAGAGAGAGGCTGAGAGAGGGAGGGTGGAGAGTGATGGAGGAGGAGGTAGAGATGGAGGAAAGGGTGAAAATCGGGAAAGAGGCCCTGGTAGAGGGAGAAAATGGGAGAAGTAGATTAGGTGGTAAAGGAGGGAAGGAGGGGAAAGATTTAGGCAGGAGGAGGAGGAGGAGGAGGAGGAGGAGGAGGAGGAGGAGGAGGAGGAGGAGGAGGAGGAGGAGGACGAAACTGAGGAATAAAAGCAGGTAGAAGGAGAGTCTGGTAGTGAGAGAGGTAGTCTGGGATGACAGGAATGAAGTAGAAGGAGGAGAGTGTGAAAGAAAAAAAGTTAAAGCGACGAAAGCGAGTAGTGAGTCGCCATAATTCATTGGAAAACGGATATTTACTCTTTCTGCTTAAAGGAAAGTGAAATCACCTGAGGGAAGGAGGCGAAGATACAAGGGACTAGAGAGAACAGTAGCTAAAAGAAGGACCAGGCGAAGCAGAAAGACACGTACCGATAAAGATAAACCGAGTACTATGTGGTTCACGTTCTCCGCTCAGTCAAGATCTTCTCGCTTATGTTGCCACGAAGAAAAAAGAAAAAAAAAAAAGAAAAAAAAACACACAAAAAAACAAAAAAAAAACAAAGGGGCGACTGGGGACAAACTCGCGGGTTTGAGGAGATGCGTGGAGTGACGGCGCTGGGATCATAAAGTTTCACGAGAAAAAGCTACACGATCCTGATAAAGAAAAAGGGGAGACAGAGTGGCACTGTTTCCCCCACTGCCTCTCTCGTTCTCTGTCCCCAACACGTCAAGAAAAACAAATGTTTACAGTGAGGAAAAAGTTTTCGAGGAACTGGAGATGGAAGAAGACAAGAATGGAAAACAAGAAAGAGTGATTTTAAAATAACTTAAAAAAATATATATATATGTACAAAAAAATAACATCGTGGTAAAGGAGATGCATATACAAAGAAAATACTAAAAATAATGACAAAAAATTGTTCTCGGAAAGGTTATAAAGAAAAGCTAGATGAAGTTATAACTCACTGATACAAAGCAGTCAAAATTCCGAATGAATATAAGAAAACAGAATTAGGGAAGTTATAAAGAAAAGAAACGAGTAAGGGACAGGTCAAAGAATGGAGCGAAAAGTCAACTGAGAGAGGGGGAGGAAGAAGAGGAATGTAGGGGAAGGGAGAGGAAGGAATGGTGGGTGAATAAAGACTGGGAGAGAAAGGGAGGAATGCATGGGAGGGAAAGAGAAACAAAGGAGAGGGGAGAGAAAGAACGTCTACCTCTTCTCGTACACACAATAAATAAACGGAGAAACAGTTGAATAAAGTGAACAAATATAATAAAAAAGACAGACATATAAAATGGGTGTGGATATTATTCGTATTATGCATGTATATTTGTGATATATCATAAGTATTATATAAAAGATCCAATTACAGACATATCTAAGGCATAACACACACACACACACACACACACACACACACACACACACACACACACACACACACACACTTACTGACTACAGCAGAAGTAGAATAATTACAATGATGAAGACTACTTGTATTTCATGGTTCAAATAATTACTTTAGGCACATGACTCCTATGAAACACAATAAACACACGCACACACACACACACACAGCTGTTTATTGATCACAGCAACATCACAATCACATCAGTATGAAATTCTAAAGTAAATAATTAGATGGCTCAAGAAAGTCTGATTACGTTTATAAAAGAAAAAAAATCAACTGAAACACACACCCACACACACACACACACACACAGCCATCTAAACGCCTGTCCTTTCTTTGTTCCAGCTGAAGGTGCGGGCGCCCTTCGAGAGGCCAGCCAGACCCTACAAGGTTCAGCTCAACCAGCAACACCAGCGTGATGGCGAGAGTACGGCGAGGGCTGATGGTGATGAGAGCTGAGCGGTGATGAGTGGTGATGAATGGTGGTGATGAGTGATGAGTACTGATGAATGACAAGTGGTGATGAATGGTGATGAGGGATGATGAATAACAAGCAGTCGTGGTGAGAGGTTGCGATTAACAATGAGGTGCGATGGTAACTGATGGTGATGAGTGGTGATGATGATTGGTGGTCATGAATGATGAGTGATGAAGAGAGGTGGTGAATGGCGGTGATGAGAGGTGATAGTGTTGATGGTGAGTGACGAGTGATGAGCGTTGATGAAAAATGAGTTTATGAGCGATGATGACTAATGGTGCGTAGTGATGAGTGGTGATGAACCGGTGAATACTGCTAATGACTGGTGGTGAATGCTGAATAACCTTGATGAATGACTGTGATGAACAATGATTAGTGATGAGTAATGACTGGTGATGAATAATTATTGAGTAGTAGTGGTGAAAGGCTCTGATAAGTAATGGTGATGAATGGTGGTGACTGGCAGTGGTGACTGTTGATGAATGATGAATACTGATGGAAAGGTGATGATTGTTAGAGTTGTGACAATGAGTGATGATGAGCAATGATGATGAGTGATGAGTGGTGATGATGAGTGGCTGTGAGAGTGATACCTGGTGAGTAGTGTTGTGGTGGTGATGAGTAATGATTAGTGTTTGTAATAAGTGGTGATGATGAATGGTGACAAGTAATGATAAATAGTGATGAATGAAGATGGTGAGAGGTGCTGATTAATTGTAGAAATGAATGATAGTGATGACTGATGAAGACTGACGGTGATGAATGACAATGACTGATAATGAGTAATGGTGATGATGATATTTATTAGCAGTGGCATTAGTAGTAGAAGTGGTAAGAGTGGTGTGGCAGTCAGTGCTTGGTGACTAAATGGAAAGTAAGATAGATTAAAGGAGGTAACATCTTGATAAAATGTCAGGTATTTATCATTATCTCTTGAAGTAAACATAAGAAAGTGCAATAAAAGTTGGAGGAATGACTAATATTGCTATGCTCTCTAAATAGGCCACTTTCCAATCCCTAACCCCTTCTCTCCTGCATCTCCCTTCACTCTCAATCATTCAATACTACTTATTTCCCATTATAATTGCCGTCCAACAATCCTAACACCTCACTTAATCTTCAGGTTTTTAAAATAGTAACTCAGGTATTTATGCTTTGGCTCATCTCCTAATTATCATCTAGGATTCTTGCTTGTTCTTGAAATGGCCAGTAGATGTCTTCCTCTGGTCGTCATTGTGCATATCCTGCTTGTGAGAGAAGGTTTATTAGTTGGCAAGTACTCTCTGTTGTTCTTTCCGCTCCGCTTCTTTGGTTTCAATCTCCTCTTTTTTCCTCCTCCTCCTCTTCCTACTACTCGTAATGTTTTGTCGTCCTTCTTCTTCTTCTTCTTCTTCTTCTTCTTCTTCTTGCTTTTCCTCTTTATTTTTTTATATTGTTTGTTTGTTTGGTTGGTTGGTTGGTTGCTTGATTGTTGTTGTTGTTGTTGTTGTTGTTGTTGTTGTTGTTGTTGTTGTTATTCTCCTCCTCCATCCTTCTCCCTTGTTCTCCTCCCTCTTCCTAATTATGTACTTGTCTCTCATGTTCTTGTCTTTCCTCTTCTTGTTCCCCTTGACTCCCATTCTTGTTCTTTCCGGTAGCACCACCTACGAAGACCATGCTAAGTCAAAAGAGCAGGAAAGATAGCGATTTTACACGAAAAGAAACTGCCAATTGTAGACAAACTGGCTTCTTGTACCCTCACTTATGCTCTAACAAACTGCAGTATATATATTTCACACTCATATTAATTCCTTCCCTTATGCTCGAACGTTCTAACAAACCCTGGTACACATTCCACACTCATCCGCCACGCTTCCACAGTTCCGCGTATTGACGAGGAGTCCTTCAAATCGGTGTCTGGGATCACGAGGAGGAGAGGCGCTATTCGTCACCAGAAGGTCCACAGCGTCAAGGGACATAAGTTTGTGGCCAAGTTCTTCAGGCAACCCACCTTCTGCGCCTTCTGCGGGGACTTTCTGTGGTAAGGGCCCTGTGTGTTTTTTGTTCAAGTTCAAAGAGTTTAATGGCAGATAAGTCATTCATAATATACATATGGAAAGGTTTGGTGTGTGTGTGTGTGTGTGTGTGTGTGTGTGTGTGTGTGTGTGTGTGTGTGTGTGTGGAAATAACTAAAGATTGAGGTGAATAAAATAGGAAAAGAACAAGAACAAGAACAAGGAAAGGAGTGAGAAGATAAAAGAAATACAAGGGTTAAGGAAGAAGAGAAGGAGGAGGAGGAGGAGGAGGAGGAGGAGGAGGAGGATAAAAGAAATGAGGAAGACTAGAACACTTACCGTTTATGTTTCTACCGGACGAATTCTCCTACCAAAATTACAGACCTTATTATTACATTCTATCATTCTTCTGTCGCCAACTTTCTATAACAAAACACTAATAACACATTTATCTTTACTCCTTTACATAATAACAACACCACTTCCTCGCACTGCAGTTGACGATGAAACACTGAACTTAATACCCATCAATATTTCCGTGGCAATACCTCACTGTTTCTTTGCACGGAAGCGTAAGAGTAACACCCCAACGAGCTACTGATGAAAACATATTCATCACTACACGCAAAACCCACTCAAATGGCCCACCCACACTCACACCATCACACACACGCACTAATCTCTGCTCCCACCCACTCACTTCCTCGCCTACGCCTTCCTTCTCCACTGCTCGGCAAAAGTTTTCACTCGTATACGTAATCACAGTAAAAAAAAAAAAAAAAAAACGGTAAACATCTATCTGTTTTTCCCTTCAGACCTCAAACTGCCATACTATTTTGCCTAAATGTGTGTAGCAGCAACAGAAACAACAACAAGAGCAACAACAACAGCAGCAACAACAACAACAACAACAACAACAAAAAGCACTCGTGTGTAGCAAAACATATTCGTGAGTTATGATCCATTTATTTAGACTCTTTGCCTCACTTCCTTTTCTTCCTTTCTTTCTTTTCCTTCTCACTTTCTTACCCTGCTTTTCCTTTTTCTTTCTTTACTTCTCTTCCTTCCTATCTATGATTTTTTTTCCATCCCTCTTTTTTCCCCTTCTCTTTCTTTCATTCCCTTTTTTCT
The DNA here is from genome assembly GCF_035594125.1 of Scylla paramamosain. Lineage (NCBI taxonomy): Eukaryota > Metazoa > Arthropoda > Malacostraca > Decapoda > Portunidae > Scylla > Scylla paramamosain. Next base: position 5,141,988 of record NC_087154.1, read on the forward strand.
TTTCTTCCCTTTTCTTTTCTTCCCATCCCTCCCTTATCTTCCATTTAATCCTTTCACTTTTCTCCCTTCTCTTCTCTTACCTTCATTTTCCTTTCCATTACTCCCCTTTCTATTAACTTAATTTCCTTTCTTTCTCATCCCTTCCCTTTAAATCCCTTCCTTTTCATTCTCCTTTCTCCCTTCCCTTCCCTTCACTTTCCTCCTTTTTTTCTTTTCCTTATTTTCTCCCTTTTTTTTCCCTCCACTTCCTTCTCTTCCCTCCCTCAGTCCACCTAACCACGCATTTTCTAAGAATCTGCTTTGGTTTGCACGCTTCCGGGAGTGTGATGGACGTCTGCCTGAGAAGGATGGCCCACAGGTGTCCCGGTAGTTGCCTGGTGGGTGAAGGCGAGGGTGGTTGTGGGAGGGTTTAGGAGAGCTTATTAGGGGAAGGGGGATGGTGGGGTTGGCTGGTGATAGGGAAGGAGGGGGAGGGAGGAGAGCTGGGAACGGATCTTGCTGCACCGTATCCTGTCCACCTTTTCCTGTCTCGTCTGTCCGTCCAACTGATTGACTATCTGTGCATCTGTCTGCTTGTTTGGTTGTCTGGTGATGTACTTGTTTTGCGTAGTTTGTGTCTGTTTGTTTGTTTGTTTGTCTGTCTGTTGCTATGTTTATTTCTTGTCTTTTTGTGTCTTTTGTCTTGTGTTTTGTTTCTTTTTTGAGTGTTTGTGTATCTCACTGCTCCTGTCTCTGCTTTCCTTTCTGCCTGTCTATTTATGTCTCTGTGTGTGTTTTATGTCTGTCTCTCTGTTTGTCTGTCTGTTTCTTTGTTTTTATGTCTTGTTATTATGTGTTTTTGTTTGCATATATATATATATATATATATATATATATATATATATATATATATATATATATATATATATATATATATATATATATATATATATATATATATATATATATATATATACATATATAACCGTCTGTCTGTTTTTTTTTTCTGTGTTTGTGTGCCTGTCTGCTTGCCTGCCTGTTTTTCTGTCTGCTTGTTTCTTTCTGTCTGTCTGCCTGCCTGCCTGGCAGCCTATCTGACTTTTTTCTGCTTGCATGCCTGTTTGTCTATCTATCTATGACTACCTGCTTCTCTCTCTCTCTCTCTCTCTCTCTCTCTCTCTCTCTCTCTCTCTCTCTCTCTCTCTCTCTCTCTCTCTCTCTCTCTCTCTCTCTCCATCACCCACCCCTCATTACCGGGTCGTGCATCAGGATCGAGTGCTGGGCGATGAGGGATCACCTCCCCGCTGCGACCCTCAAGTAGCGCGGCGCCGCCCCCGCTGCTTACATAACACAGACGGGGAGGAAAATTGGTTTGTTTACAGAGTGACACACATGGCGCCGCCTAGCAGTGTCGCCGCCGCCCCGCTCCGCCCCTGCCAACTGTGTGTGAGTGCGTGTGTGTGTGTGTGTGTGTGTGTGTGTGTGTGTGTGTGTGTGTGTGATTACCATGTGGAGTCCGTGATGAGTGATGATGCTCGGTGTTGTTTGTTGAGTGACGAGAGCCTTCTTCGGGTTCAAAAAAGTACGTACAGAGACTGCGCTGCAGCCTCTATGTGTGGAGGTACCGTGTGTGTGTGTGTGTGTGTGTGTGTGTGTGTGTGTGTGTGTGTGTGTGTGTGTGTGTGTGTGTGTAGATTTGGATGTACTAGAGAGAGAAAAAAAATATAATAAATAACAGAATACGATGTGTTACAGTAGATATATTGAAAACAAAACAAGAGTATATATTTGAATGTACTTGAGAGAAGCAGGAATAAATTCAAGGGAAACTGCGTAGTACGTTGAAAATTGTATTGCATATGCTCATAATGGAATTTCTTTCTATAATTTACTTTTTGGGAACGGTGAGTTAAGCAGGTCTTTTTTTTTTTTTTTTAATTTCTTCCTGCCTTTGACCGGACAGACATTACGCACACTGAAAGTCGAGAACACCGACTTGAATGTATTACAAGAGAGAAAATAAACAAACTGATACGTATTACAAGAAAATTCGTGAAAAAATAAAATAAATAAAACAGCTAGATTACAAAAGGTCTGTATCTTATCGTAAGCACTGGCATAAAAAAAATATACAATAAATTATGACGGACAAATGTGCAAAAAGAAAGCCGCAACGTATTGAAAGTTCTATTAATGTAATGGGGCTTCTATTACATTCAAACACGTATCACGGGTGACGGGCGACGAGGCACAGAACGAAGCCGTGTCAGGATCACTTAGAAATTTGAAACATTTATTAATGGACAACAAAGTGTACTTCCACCAGTTTTATCTCTGTAATAAGCCCAGCCCTTCTACAAGCAAAAACATCTGAGGCAAAAGTAAGTACTAGGGAATAAGAAAATTGTTGTATGCGATCTTAAGACAGTATCAATGAAGTAATAGATACAGAAGTTACAGAACACTAAATAGGCAATATAACAAGTAATATATAGAACAAATAAAGTCGTTAAATAATAATAAAGAAAAAAATAAGGAAATAATGCAGAAAAATGAAATCAGATACAAAAGTAAAAAAAATCTACAGAAGTATAGAAAAAACAAAACAAAAAACGGGATATTCAGTAAGGAAGTAAGATGATGTTAGGTGAGACTGAAGGAAGATAAAAATTACATAAGATAACATTAAATAAGAATCCGAGAGATGACGTGTAAGCTTATTTTTAAATATACTGAGAGAGAAAGAAAAAAAAAAAACATTACTGAAAGAACATGAAGTCACTATTCAAGAGGCTGCAGAACAAAAATAGATGGTCAGAGCGCAAGTAATCACGAAGTAATCGTCACTCAGTGGAAAGATTAACACCAAAGTTACAATAGACACACTTAAGGGAAGCACACGTCATCCCATTTACCATTACCACTCACGCACGTCACGGGTGTTGACACGTATGGATGGCCGGCGCGGATGACAGGCGTGGATGACAAAGTATATGGGCGCCCGTCCTGAGCCACGCCCGGAGCCAGGCAGGTGGGGCGGTGGGTGACGAATGGCAGCGTGGTGAGTGGCGGGCACCGAGGCTCCTTCATACACCATTTACTATGAGCTATATCTCCCTTTTAATGGACGGGTAATGGAAGGCTGAACGTGCATTGATCTGCTGTACTAGGGGAGAGATGAAAACGTTAACTCCTGCTCAAGTTAGTCGCCAATTCTCTAGTTTATTGAGGTTATGGTTTCGCGTCTGGTTCGGTTAAATCAGTTTCAGATAAGTTAGGTTGCTAGATGAGGTTGCTCTCTATTATACTAAAGGAGATATACAACAGCAGCACCTTCAATAGTCAGTCATTGATTCCCTAGTTTATTGGTGCTTTGTATCTGGTTACGCTGTGGTAGGTTCAAATACGTTAGGTTACTTGGTAAGGTTGCATTGAGCTGCTAAATTAACGAAGAGGTGAAATTGCTGCTCTTTTAACAGGTAGTCATAAATTTTCTTGTTTATTGGGGTTATGATCAGGTACTTATACGATTTGGATCCGATTACGTAATGTTAAGTCAAATTAAGTTAGATAAGACAGGGTTAGGTAAGGTTAGGTTGGGCAGCTCCACCAGTCAGTCAGTCAGGCACCAACCAATATGCTTGTTTATTAAAGTTAAGGCGTCAAATCTGATTAGGGTCTTCCCGGGGCCATCCCTCACTCAGCCGTCGCTCGCCTGTTTTCTCGAGTGGCAAAAATCGTCGAACCATAATGAGGAATGTGACAGCTGCGCCAAGATCCGTAGCCAGGAGACCCCCTCTGCTTGTGGGTGTTTGGCTGTCACTCCGGAGACCGTCGGCAGGTGCAAAAACAACAAATGCTCGGATTCTGCTGCTGGAGAACTTTTCGCCTTTTTGGAGTAAACAGGTGAAGGGAACAGCAACCCAAGCGTGCCAAGAGCGAGGGTGGCGGAGCTGGGATTGCACTGGCGGGGAAGTGGCGCGCATTGTTCGTGGGATCTTGATTGTGGCGTGCAGTATAAGCCGGTCTTTGTTCGTGTAACTTGTTTTTGCGCGTTTACCAAAGATGTGCTTGAATTGGCTATGTTACTGCTACCAGTTCTACGTACTATTACTACTTCTGCTGCTGCTGCTACTATTTTTTTGGTGTTTTTGTTCGTGTTGTTCTTGAATTGGTCCTTCTTGTTCTTGCTCTTGTTCTTATTGTTGTTCTTCTGTTACTTTTACTTAATCCCTACTACTACTCCTACTACTACTACTACTACTGCTATTACTACTACTGCTACTACTACTACTACTACTACTACTACTACTACTACTACTACTACTACTACTACTACTACTACTACTACCACTATTACTGCCGCTGCTGCTGTCAGACTTCAAGACAGGAGGAGATAATGCACTGACGCTCTGTTGCTCTAACAAGGAACTGTCATAACCTTAATTAAGTCAAGGAAATATTATTATTATTATTATTATCATTATTATTATTATTATTACTATTATGGTTGTTGTTGTTGTTGTTGTTATTACTACTACTACTACTACTACTACTACTACTACTACTACTACTACTACTACTACTACTACTACTAATACTACTACTACTACTTACCATTACTGAAAGACCAAAGAGCATCCCACTGTAAGGAATTCCAACCAAAATTCAAGAAAGCTAAAAGAATTAGAGACGTGTTGCCTTTACGTCCAAGAGTCTGAACACAATGGTATACTTGTACTTACTCCTTCAGCAGGGCGGGTGTTGCTCAGAGATGCGATTGGTGATATGAGGCACATCCACTGAAAAGGAGAGGAAGGAGAATTACATTACAAAATATTTATCTAGTATTAGTTGATTGATTGACTGACTGACGGACTGACTGACTGAATGACTATGAGCGAGTGATTGAGTGAATGACTTAATGGGTGATTCACTGACAGATAGATAGATAGATAATTGCTATACCACTTGACTGTGATTAGCTGAATGACTGAGACTAATGGACAACAACTACCTGACTGATTGATAAACTAGCGATTAACTGACTGAATGAGTGATTAACAGGCAACATGTTTTATTTACTCATTTATTACTTTCTCTACATGTAAAGGGGACCTACCACGGCTGTAAAAACTTAGATGAAATAAAAGACCCCCCGTCAACTACCGCTCCTCAGAAGAAAGTTAAATGGAAACACAACTTGACTGACAATTGTAATAACGTTTCAAGCCTTGGAATAAAGTGGGAGGAGCAGAAGTCGATCCTGCAGAGAGCGTCGTTCATAAATGTCACTACCTTCATTACTTAAGCACCAAAACTAATGACACTCCACACTGAAGCAGACGTCACTTTTGTAAATCCACAGACCTGGTGCAATAAAAAAAAAAAACACACACACAAAAAAAAAAAACAATACGTGATTCATGGGGGACTTACATACGTATATCAGATGAGGGATCAAGATAAACACTGCAATCTTTCTCATTCAAGAGGTTAGGTTAGGTTTAAAACTCTTTACGTTCCAGTTTTGAACATAATTTCGATCTATCTGAGGGATTAGCTTTTCTAGTCGATTCTTCTTTTTCTCCAGTTTTGTTACTCTTGGTCAGAAATCCTTTTCCATAAACAAGTGTTATTAGAAGGATGTAGGTGAAATAATGTGAAGGAAGCAAAAGATTAAAACTTGCCATCAGCAGCGCTATCTATATGAATAACCTATATGAATGACAGTGATATTATTGTATTGGCGGAATCACTGATAAGATACAAGGTAGTAAGTATGTCACTGCGAAAGCGATAAGAAAGTACAGACTGATACGGTTAAAAATACTACATTCCATTTAACACAACTTGCTTATCTGTCTTTCCTTATCTTGCAGGGGTTTCGGGAAGCAAGGTTACCAGTGCCAGAGTAAGTATGCTGCATTCTTTCTCTCTCTCTCTCTCTCTCTCTCTCTCTCTCTCTCTCTCTCTCTCTCTCTCTCTCTCTCTCTCTCTCTCTCTCTCTCTCTCTCTCTCTCTCTCTCTCTCTCTCTCTCTCTCTCTCTCTCTCTCTCTCTCTCTCTCTCTCTCTCTCTCTCTCTCTCTCTCTCTCTCTCTCTCTCCTAGCATGATTTCTTCTTCTTTTTAATTGTCAATAACTGCAAAATATAATTGTGTGTGTGTGTGTGTGTGTGTGTGTGTGTGTGAGAGAGAGAGAGAGAGAGAGAGAGAGAGAGAGAGAGAGAGAGAGAGAGAGAGAGAGAGAGAGAGAGAGAGAGAGAGAGAGAGAGAGAGAGAGAGAGAGAGAGAGAGAGAGAGAGAGAGAGAGAGAGAGAGAGAGAGAGAGAGAGAGAGAGAGAGCGTTACCTAACTCACCTCCCACCATTACAGTGTGCCAGTGTGCCGTCCACAAGAAGTGCCATGACAAGATTCTCGGAAACTGCCCAGGATCCGGCAAGGAGTCGCAGCAGACCATAGTGAGTGCACGGGGAGGAGGAGGAGGAGGAGGAGGAGAGTAAGAAAGAGAAGGAGAGGAGGTGTCATTGGCCTGGGAATGACTAGAGGAGGAAGAGGTAGAGAAGGAGGAAGAGGAAATGTCAGTAACCTTTGTGGAGGAGGAAGATAAAAAAAAGTGCATAACCTTGACAGTAATATAATGGGTAGGTCCTTAGAATCAGTTATGTTATGGGGACGGCAAGGCGAGGGGCAGGAAAGCCAGAAACAATACTCAATACCATTCATATCACTGAAATCATCTTCCGCCAATGTCCGATCCTTTATGTTAGTGAAACATGGGGTGCTTCAACCGCAGACTTTATGGGGACATGAGCGTGAAACGAGTCTGCTGATGTGACAGTGCGATGGTGCCCTCAGGTGACGTAAGATTAGTGTCAATGTACAACTGCAATCCGTATTATTCAATTGCGCATCCCGTTAAGAATTTTGTCCTGCAGAAAAGTATATAACTTATTCAGTATCTCGTATGAATTATTACTCTTTCATAATGTCTTAATCGCTACCCAGTGAAAAGTAACCTTATCTTTTTTTCCTTTCTATTGCTATTTTAGCTTCTAGCTGTTTTCCTGAAGGCAACATTGTATGAAAAAACAAGGGAAGGCTACATATAAAAGAATAATAACTATACACACACAACATTGATTTCTAGACTAGGAGCTCCGTAACCCACAAACCTTCCCTTTCTTTCCGGCGGCGCTGAACGGGAGAGGCAAAAGAAGAAAGAATAAAACTCGCGGATCCAAAGCGCTCCGGAAATTAGGGAAGAGAAGTGTGGTGATGTGTGGGCTGGATGGGGGAAGGGCCTGGAAGGATACGGGTAGAGGGGAAGACGTGTGTCTGTGGAAAGGGAGAGCGGAAAGATGTGGTGGAGAGGAAGAGGGAGAGGCATGGCGGTAGGAAGAGGGAGTGGAGGTGCTGAAGAGGTGCTGGTAGAGGGAAAGAGGGAAAATGTGGAATTGGAAGGAAGGAGTAAAGGGATTAGAGCGATGTGAGTTGATGAAGGGAGAGGTGCTGGGAATGTGATGATGGAGTAAAAGAGCAAGTGAAGGTAGATTAGTAGGCACTCGAAGCTGGAGAGATGGAGCAAGGTAACATGTACAACAAATGAATATATATATATATATATTTTTTGGCAACTGAAGTAACAATAGTATTTTTCATCTATAGCATAATGCAAGGTAGTTTGATTAATTTCCTTTATTTCTTTACATTCCGGTTTTCATGTTTTCCTCTCCGTTCACTTACAAATAGATAAATACCTAGAGAAATCAAGAGAAATCAATGCAAAAGGCTTATTTATTCAGTCATTCACACGCTCAATGCCCAAACGCTACTTTGCAATCCAGTAACAGTTACAGCGTCATGGACTGCAAATTTATCCCTTTCACTTGCACCTGGAGAGATAGAGGAAATTAAGACAAGAACTCGCTCACCAGTTTTTTCTCAATTTCTTGACTCTTCTATCGGTTCTTGCCCCCAAAGCAAATACCATAACGTCCTTTTTTTTCACTCGTTTAAAAGTTCTTCTCTCCAACTTAACACACTGGTGCCTCTTCTCGACCCGTTCACTTGTTCGTCTGTCCCCAATTAACATACTAGCATCCATTCTTGATACTTTCACTGGTTTTACTGTTTTAAATTAGCATCCTAACATCCTTTTTTCGATCCTTTCACTGGTTCTGTTTCAAATTAACATATTAACATCCTTTCTTGACCCTTTCCCTGATTTTATTCGCTCTTGCAATACACTGACGTCCTTTCTCGGTCCTTTCACTGGTTCTACTCGCTACTTTAAAACATTGAAGACCTTTTTCATTCTTTCACTGGTTCTTCTCGCTATTTTTAAAACAGTTACATCCTCTTTCGATCCTTTCACTGATACTGCTTGCTAACCTGACGCGCTAACACATTTCATTCTCTCTCTCTCTTTCCTTCTCCTACAGTACCTGCGACAGCGCTTCAAGATCAACGTTCCGCATCGGTTCCACGTCAACACCTACATGTCCCCGACCTTCTGCGACCACTGCGGCTCCCTGCTGTGGGGCGTCATCAAACAGGGACTCAAGTGTGAAGGTCAGTGGCCGTGACAACATTACCTCCAGTTTACACGCACTAATCTTCTCTCATTCGTTCCCTCCCATCCCTTCCTCGTTTTCGTCGTTTTCTTTTTCCTTTTGTTAGTTTTGCTTATACTTATCCTTTTTTCTTTCTTTTGCATAATCTTTTACGGTCTATTTTACTTTTATATTTTCTTCTTTCTTTCTCTTCTTTCCCTTCTTCATTTTCGTTCTTTTTCTTTTCTTGTGGTAGTTTTACCTTATCCTTTCTCTTTCTCTTTCGTTTACATTGTATTTCTTGTTTCAGTGTTTTAGTTTCTACTTTACTATTTACTATTTCATTCCTTTTCTTTCTCTTGTATTGTTTTCTTTTTTTTACGCCTTTTTTTTCTTCTTATGTTAGTTATTTTCTTTTTTTCTTCCGTTTATATAATATTTTTTTTTATTCTTTTACTCTCGACCTTACTGTCACTATTTTTCAGGTTTTTCCTCCTTCTGATTTTCCTTCGTTTTCGTTCCCTTCCTATATTTTCAGTTAGTTTTACTTATCCTTTCCTTTTATTTTATTTGCAACATATTTCTTTAAATCTTTTCGCTCTCAATTTTGCTTATATATTTCTCACCGTCATTTGGAAGCTTCTTGGTCTTCGCCCTCGTTTTCTTTAGTTAATTTTGTTTACTGTTCTCCTTTCTCTCGTCTGCATCATATCTTTTATTCTTCTTGTCTTTTTTTATCTTTTTCTTTCTTCGTCTAAATCTTTATTACAGCCTTCCTCACTTTTTTCATATTAGTCTGCTTTCCTTCCTTCGTTTCTTCCTCTTCCTCTTTGCTTTTTCTCATTATTTTATTATCGTCTCTCTTACAATATTTTTCTCGACTTCCTTCGTTTTCTCCTTCGCTCTCTTCTTTCTTCTCCTTCCTTCTCTTTTATTACAACTCTTCTTTTTGTTCCCCTTCTTCATTCCTTTATCAATATCTCCTTCGCTTTTCTTTTCTATTTGCCTTCCTTCATATCTTTCTTAATTTTAATTTCCTTCATTCTCTTTGTTGCTTCATCTTACTATATTTTGTTCCTTAATTTTTCTTCTTCTTCTCCTTCTTCTTCTTATTTTTTCTCTCTCTTTGCGTTCCTTTGTATCTTTCTCTCCTTGCTGCTTCTCCTTCACCTTCATTTCTCTATTATTAACTCCAAGATTTCCTTTCTTTTTTCTTTCGTTTTACATTATTTTTGTCTCTCCTTCCTTTCTTTTCTTTCATCTACATCACATCTATTTGTCCCAAATTTCTTCCTTTTTTATCTTTCTCTTCTTTTCATTCTTTAGTTTGTTTCCTAATTGATTTAGCTCTTTACTTATTCTTAATTCGTAGTTTTTTTAAAATTATCTTTTCCTTTCTTTCCTTTCGTTCGTCCCAGTTACATTTACTCGGGATTAATTTTCTGTCTCTAAATTCTTCTTCCTTACTTTATTCCTTTTTATGCTATTCTATTTCCTTAATCTTTAGGTTCTCTGTTTTCTCCTTCTTTATTTTCTTTCTTTCAAGCACCTTTGCTCGGCGCTAATTTAAATTTCTCTTATCTTCTCTCTTCTTCATTGCTTTCAATTCTACTCTATGTTCTCCTTTAATCTTTAGCTTTTTTTTCCTTCCTTTCCTTTATATATAACTCCTCTGCTCAAGTTTTCATAGTCCTCTCTTATTTATCTTCTTCCTTCTTCATTCCTTTGCTTTTTTTAATAAATTTTCTTTCTCGATATATACTTTTTTTTGTTTCTCTTCCTTTCTTTCGCTCACACAAATTAACTCAGCATTATTTTTCTTTTTCTTCTTATTCTTTAACCTTCGATCACTCATCTGCTTTTTAGTCCTCTTGGCCTCTCCCTCTCTACATTTACTGCCTTCCTCATGTTACGGGGACAGTAATCCTCCTCCCCTCTTATCCTCTTCCTTTCTGGTCTTCCTCGTGTCCTTTCCCCTCCAGCTGCCAATGTCATCTTTCTGCCTCACTCTGCTTTCCTCCCTCAGTCTTTCTCTTTATTTTCTTAGTGTGTTCGTTTTTCTGATGCTTTATTTCTCTGTTCTGTATCAGTTTGAGGTCTCTCTCTCTCTCTCTCTCTCTCTCTCTCTCTCTCTCTCTCTCTCTCTCTCTCTCTCTCTCTCTCTCTCTCTGAACGGGTGAGAGCAGCCATTTCTTCTTCCTTTTTCCTTTCATTGCTGTTCGTTCCCTTCATAATTATTTCCCTCGCTTCCTTCTTCCCCTCGGAGTTACCTAACTGTTCTAGCTCACTAAGCCTGTTACGACCCTGTTACGACTTCCTGCCTCCTGCGTCACGACCATTACCAGGTTGTGACGGAGAGCAGCCTCGTTTCCTCTCCCTGTGGGGGCGAGGAGTTTCCGCTAGAGGTAAGTTTGCATTATTTTTCCGTGTTGCATTCTTTAGTATTTTGAAACGGTTTGAGCTCTCGTAATTATTTTCAAAAGTCATGGAGATTATCATTTGGGTTCTCCTTGTCTTTTTTTTTTTTTTTTTTTTTGGATGATGCAGAATACATGTATCTTCGTCTTGGAAATCCCGATACCTTCATAAGGACTATTTTCAAGGGCCATACATGCGATTATTCGGGTTTTCATGAGTGTTTTGTCTATTGGTGATGCATAATAAGTATTCAGCTACCACTAGGACCTTGAAAACGCCCTCAGAAACGTCGACTATTTCCACAAGAGCTCGTTGAATATAGTAAGGACAAAACACTGGAACTTTCTAGTCCTTTATTTGATGCTTCCTCATTTTTCTTTAGTCGGCGGTGAAGGAATGAACCAAAGGAATATCTTATACTGTAGTGTGTTGAGTATGCAGAAAGAAGGCGAAGTTAATAATTGATGCAAAATATATACCATCTGAGCAGAGACAAAATAGGAAGTGTACTATCTAGCGTTCAACCCAATATCTCTAGAAGTTATTGAAACCTGAAAATAAGGGAGGGAAGGGGTGAGAGAAAACTATGACCGTGATAACCATATGAGGAAGAACACGATATAATAGGCAGATAAATATGAAATAAAAAAACAAACAAACAAAGGAACGTCTGAAGTTAGGAGAGCCAAAATGCGAGGTTTTAAAAAGGGTTACAGCTCCTTTGCTAGTGATCATTTTTCTTATGAGGTTACAAAGAAGGGGGAAAATCGTGTGCTAGTGACAATCCTCTTTTTGTGAGCTTTAAAAGGATTACATTTCGTGTTCTAATGATCATCTTTCTCACGGGGCTCTAAAGAAGAGGGAAAATAATGTGCTAGTGATCTTCGTCATTAAATCCTACCCCGAACTTCTTAGACCACAAAAGTCTTGCAATATTCACTAACAGTTCACACCAACAATTCATCTCTCGAACGTAAGTATTTACAAGGCACTTCTCTTTAATAACATTACGGAAATATAACTAACTAAATCTTCCATAGTTCGAGAGAGAGAGAGAGAGAGAGAGAGAGAGAGAGAGAGAGAGAGAGAGAGAGAGAGAGAGAGAGAGAGAGAGAGAGAGAGAGAGAGAGAGAGAGAGAGAGAGAGAGAGAGAAATCTATATATTTTACATTAGTTTAAGCTTCAGGAAAGGCAGCAACTAAAGAAAACGGCAATACTGAAGCACAAACTACTCTATATTTGTACATCATCTCAAACGCATACCAACACACAATAACGTACGTATGACAACGCTGAGGATGATATTTAAGAATTTAGTGAATTTGATAGCACATTTATACACCAAGGCACACACATGCAAGTCACTGGGAAATACAAATAAAAAAAAAACAAAAACAAAAAACAAAGAAAACAGGACTGTGGAATGTTTTAGGAAAGAGAGAAAGAGAGCAGCACGACGAGAGAGAGAGAGAGAGAGAGAGAGAGAGAGAGAGAGAGAGAGAGAGAGAGAGAGAGAGAGAGAGAGAGAGAGAGAGAGAGCCGGTCCTCGCACGTATCTGGATAATATCATAATAATTTGCAGCAGTGCCATTAATTCCCTTCGTAAATGAGGCCTCCACGTGGAGCTGGGCATAATGCAGCAATATTCATAATCTACACGGATTATCACAGCCGATTATTGCAACTATAATTAGCCCATTCACAATTTTGCTTCTATTACTGCAGCTGTTTTTCACGTCATATTTACAACGAGGCTTGGGAGGAGAGTGATGGGGGAGGGGGCGAGGGGGAGTGGGAGAAGGGTGAGAGAAAGGGAGGAAAGGAGGGAGGGAGATACAGGATGTGGGGATGCTTCTGTTATTGGAGAAATGGTAACAGTGCTAAAGGCTGTGACTACTACTGCTGCTACTACTATTGCTACTGGTGCTGCTGCTGCTACTACTGCTAAAGACACGACTGCGCTTTACCTTAATAAATGGATGGAAAAGGACTTGGAGTAGGAAATGATTGTTGGGTGTTAGTTTGACTGTTACTACTACTACTACTACTGCTACTACTACTACTACTACTACTACTACTACTACTACTACACGATATTACTATCATATAACGTTATTAGTCAAGCATGAACATTTAGACGTGCTGTTATTACGTAAAAAGAACCAAGAAAATCATTGTTACACCCTTTTCACAATCTATTTCTATCCTATATATTTCTATTCTATATATTTCTATTCATCTTACACATATTTCACTCCACTGATCATCCAGCTCCTTGCAGAACAATTTCAGACACTATTAAGCATACACGTCAACTTGGGAACAAAAATTTGCCTCCGTTTTAGAAATCCTTCTTTTTTACTTGCCACTGGAGGAAAAATCTTAGAGGACTATTTTGATTTTTGTGTCCTTTTATTCGATTTTCCTCACAAAAGTAGAAAGAGAAAAATTTTGTCATTGAGGAGAAAAGAAGAAATTAACAAATAGATAGTAAGATAAACCTAGAGAGAGAGAGAGAGAGAGAGAGAGAGAGAGAGAGAGAGAGAGAGAGAGAGAGAGAGAGAGAGAGAGAGAGAGAGAGAGAGAGAAGAAAAAAACATTTTGACAGTCTCAAACGTTCATCTCTCTCTCTCTCTCTCTCTCTCTCTCTCTCTCTCTCTCTCTCTCTCTCTCTCTGTTCTGATTGGATGTGACTTGGGCAGCTCTATTTCTCAGAGCCAATCGTACCCCCGGTCATTTGTGCTCCTCATCTCATCCTAATCCAATTCCAGTGAGGAGAGGTACAGGTAGGCAGCCAGCGTGCCAGCCTCACCTTTCCCAGACCCTACCTACTTCTCCCACTGGCCAACTTTTTTCTGTCGCTAAGTATGTTTTTTTTCTCTCTCTCCGTAAATGTTGGACCACTTTTGTTTCTGTTTCTGTGTTTCTGTGTCTCTGTGTGTCTGTTTTTCTGTCTCTCTCTCTCTCTCTCTCTCTCTCTCTGTCTCTTAGTGGTTTCCTGCCCTAAAATCTTCTCCTATTTTCGTATATCTGTGTCTGTGTGTCTATCTGTCTATCTGTGAATCCGTGTACCTCTTTCTATTATCATCACTGTATTTTCTTATATCTTTCTTTCTTTCGTTTCTTCTTCCGTTTTCCTTCCCCCCCCCCCCCTCTCTCTCTCTCTCTCTCTCTCTCTCTCTCTCTCTCTCTCTCTCTCTCTCTCTCTCTCTCTCTCTCTCTCTCTCTCTCTCTCTCAGTGCACAAATATGCAGTCGTTTTAATGCATCTCGGTAATAAATCTTGAAGAAATCCATTCATTGTAAAGGGAAGGAAGAGCGAGAGAGGGCAGGAGCACCAGAGACAGGAAACGGAAGGAAAACAAGAAAACGAGAGAGAGAGAGAGAGAGAGAGAGAGAGAGAGAGAGAGAGAGAGAGAGAGAGAGAGAGAGAGAGAGAGAGAGAGAGAGAGAGAGAGAGAGAGAGAGAGATAGAATGTTTGGGTATTTTTCTTTTTCATTTCTCTAAATACACGTTACACACACACTCTCTCTCTCTCTCTCTCTCTCTCTCTCTCTCTCTCTCTCTCTCTCTCTCTCTCTCTCTCTCTCTCTCTCACGCACATTTTCACAAAGTCACAAATATTTCTTTTATCATTTTACTTTAGCGGATATTTTTCCTTTACAAAGTTTTCTCTTTTATTTTGTGCCTCTTTCTCTCTTTTATATTTTCAGTTTTCCTCTCCTCTTCCCTCCCTGTGTGTCTGTCTGTTTGCCTGTCTGGTCTTTTATCCTCTCTCTCTCTCATCCCCTTTCTGCTCCTCCCCTTACGTACAAACCATTCTTTTCTATTCGTGTCATTATTTTTCACTCATTTTTATAACAATTTCTCGTTCGCCTTTATGGAAAACTTCCCACTTATTTAATATTATAAAGCCCCTTTTTATCCTCCCGTCCTCTTCCCACTAGCCTTCCATCTCTCTCTCTCTCTCTCTCTCTCTCTCTCTCTCTCTCTCTCTCTCTCTCTCTCTCTCTCTCTCTCTCTCTCTCTCCCTTTCGCCTCTTCCCCTTTTTACCAAGAATTTGCTGTTAATCTCATTTACTCCACGTTCTTTACTCTCTTTTAGTGTACAAGGACGAAAATTTTGAAGCTCGCTGGATATTTCATACGTATTTCAGATTAAAGTGTCATGCTTATTTTATTTTCTTATTTTTTTTTCGCCCTCAGCTTGCATATTATTAACAAGGACATATTTTCGGCTCGTAATTAAGATGCAGTGTTAGCATTCTCTCTCTCTCTCTCTCTCTCTCTCTCTTTTCATACATGCTCTCACACCTTCAGGGTATGCTAAATACTATCCATTTCACCTTGTTTATCTTCACATTATGTAAACTTCAACATTTCAAGCCGAGGAGCAAAGGGGCTTCAAGAGAATTATGCATCCCTTCCTCGCCTTAACCTTGTGACCTGACCTGACGTGACCTGAATGGTATTATTATCCTTTTCTATTATCGTCCCCCTCCTCCTCTTCCCCCTCCCCCTCCTCCTCGTCCATTACGCAGCTTTTACTTGCTATCGAATCAGGGACAGTTTATTATGATCGCCCAAAGGTGAATGAGTTAACTGCTTACTGTCTGGCTACCTGTGTCTGTCTGTCTGTCTGTCTGTCTGTCTGTCTGTCTGTCTGTCTGTCTGTCTGGATGCATGTATGTATATGTGTGTGTATGTATGCATGTATGAATATCTCTCCGTTTGTCTCATTATGTCAGCTAGTCTGTCTGGCCGTCTATGTTCGTCTGTCTGTTTGCATATGTCTGTCTGTCCATCTCTGTACATGAGGTAATGTGAAAGAAGGACGAAGAGTGATAGAGTTATTGGTTCTTGAGTGTCCGTCTGTCTGTTTGTCTGGCTGCACAAGATTTGATTTGTTTTTGTGTTTGTTTGTTCTATATTTGTGGCTGTATGCGTACTTGTTTGTTTGTTTGTTTGTTTGTTTGTTTGTTTGTTTGTTTGTTCGTCTGTCTATCTGTCTGTCTCTCTCTGTTCGAAAATACTATAAAATATTTGTCTGTCGTTCAGTCTATAAGTCTCTCTCTCTCTCTCTCTCTCTCTCTCTCTCTCTCTCTCTCTCTCTCTCTCTCTCTCTCTCTCTCTCTCTCTCTCTCTCTCTCTCCTTTTGTACTTTTCCATATCACAAGTTCAGCACGATACAAAAATTGGGTTAAACATCGTCAAGAGTAATTAATCGCCTGCACACACACACACACACACACACACACACACACACACACACACACACACACACACACACACACACACACACACACACACACACACACACACACACACACACCACACACACAACTCTAATTGCCTTGGTTTTGCATTTTCATGAATGTTCGACTCTTGACCAGCAGGGGCACAGGAAACGCAGGTAACAGTGCAGGTGTTTATTCACAGAAGGTGTGAACAGAAGGCTGGAGGTAGGTGATCTCCCGGCGCCAGGCCGCGCACTTCAACTTAACACTTATGACTGAAGCCTAGCTCGTTCACTCATACACGTATTCATGCCTCACACAAGTCTCGCTCATTCACTCGTTCACACAACTAGCTAACAACCACACACCTCCCCGAGACATAAGGAAGATTCCTTATCTTTGTTATGGCTACCGTAACACATGAAACAAAGTTACAATGATTGAAGTACAGAAAACACGGTACATATACACAAAACAAACACAGCGTACAATGAACACGTACGACTAATCGTAGGTGCTACGGTGCCACCGCACCTGCAGTCGTCTCGGCTCCACTACGCTGTCGGCTGCTTCGACGCTCTGGTTGCTCTCGGCCACGGTGTACCCCGTTACCCTGATGCTCCGGGCTGCCGGGATGGTGGTGTTCCTCGTGACCCTGATGCTGAAGCGCTGCACCGCCATGAGCGGTGTGCTGCTCGACAGGAAGGGGAGCAAGAGGTCTGTGTGGGCGTAGGTGTCTTCTATTACGCCACATCACGCGACCGCTGCCCATCTTGATGAGGTAGTCTCTCCTTCGCCCAACAGCCACGATGACACCCAGGCGATCCCAGAGGCCTGTCATGTGATCTTGAACGTCGACGTGGCCACCGAGGTGCAGGAGAGGAAGAGTACGGGCGGACGCGTCGTGGCGAAGTTTCGCTTTCTTCCTCAGTCGCTCTGCCTTGGCGTCGCACTCATCAGCAGCGCGCTGCCACTGCTGAGCGTATGAGCGATGATGAGCCGGGACACAGGACCTCATAGGATGACCGAAGAGGACTTGTGCTGGTGATCGCCCTTCCGCCCTCGGAGTGTTGCGCAGTTCCAGCAACCCGCGAGCGAACGCATCCTCGTCCAGGTGTCCCTGCTGTGTGGTCGTGAGGATCAGCTTCTTCACGGACTTGACCGCTGCCTCGGCGTGACCATTGGAGCGTGGATAATGAGGTGAAGATACACGATGCTCCACCCCCCATCGAGCCAGGAAGCGCCGTACCGATGAAGAAGTGAACTGCGGTCCACCGTCAGTCCTCAGGAGAACAGGCACGCCCGTGTCGGCGAACACACCCCGAAGGACACGAACGAGCTGATCAGCCGATGCTGGACGTGAGCATGCAGACACGTGAGGCCACCCAGACAAGCGATCTACATACACGAGGTATGTACGGCCTGCTGCGTGGAAGTAGTCTGCAGAAACTGACTCAAACACCCTGCTGGGTGTGTCCGTGTCCTGCCAGAGAGGTTCGTTGGCTTGGCTTGGTAGGAGTGGACGGCATAGTGAGCATCCAGAAACGACGTTCTCAACGTCTCTGTCCATACCAGGCCAGTACACCGTTTGTCGGGCCCGTCGCTTGGTGCGCTCCATCCCCTGATGACTGTCATGGAGTCGCTCTAGTGTTTCTCGGCGGAGGCTGTGAGGAATAAGAAGCCTCGGCCCGTAAACCACCAGGTCGTCGTCTACGGCCAGCAGACTGCGCACCGGCCAGTACGTACGCAAGCGGTGATCGAGGTCGTGGCAATGATCAGGGAAGCCCTCGATGATGACGTTCTTGAGCAAGCAGTACTCCCCGTCTCTTGCTGCTGCGGCACGTACCATTTCCACAGTCTGATCCTGGAGTGGTGCTAAGCGGACGCCGTCCTCATTGGTGGCAGATAACGCTGAGATGACCGCTGAGTGGAGAGGGTCGAGGTCACCAGAAGTAGCAGCATCCTCTTCCTCCACTGGGTCCTGTACTGGAGCACGTGAGAGGGCGTCGGGCACACAGTGTGTCGATCCCTTTTGCCAGCTTGCTGTGAAAGAATACTGAGCAAGCTTCTCCCTCATGCGCTGCAGCCGCAGGTTCTCTATTTCTCCCAACAACTTGCTATTGAGGAGAGGTATCAGCGGGCGGTGGTCGAGCACCTGGGGCGCAGGTCGTGCCGTCACCGTCTTTGTGTATACGCCTGATAAGAGCTGGTATACACTGGCACTGGCTCCCCGCCTCGGGCCTGCACCGCGATGAGGAGAGACAGTTGAGGAACTCCTCGAAGCTCCTCGTCGTTTCCTCACTGTCTGCTGACATACACTCGCAAAATGCCCTCTTTTCCCGCAGTTACGACACACTTTATCTATTGCCTGGCATCCCCTTTTGTCACTGCGACAATCTTTGCCACAACGATAACAGCCCGTGGGGCTTGAGCCCCAAAACTGCCCTTCCTGTAGTTCGAGACAGCGTTCACACCATGGCTCGAAGAGTGAGAGCCGCCCCTTAGTACTGCACTACACTGGTTAGCGCTCTCTGATGCTCTGCAAATATCTATGGCGTTTTCAAGGGTGAGTTTCTTGTTTTCCAGCATGCGTTTCAGAGCCACTTCGTCTCGTGTCCCAACGACAATTCTGTCACGCAGCTGATGGTTTATGCACTGGTCGCAAAAGTCACAGAAATTGGCGATTTCCTTTACAGCACATAAAAAGTCGTCAAAACCTTCTTGCGTTTCTTGCACGCGGGAGTAGAAGTCTCTTCTATCCATGATGATGTTGCGCTGGCTTCGCAGGTACTCACACATTGCATCGAGGATGGTTCTTAACTCCGCGTCTCTCGGTAAGCTTATCCCGTAGCGAAGTGTACGGGTCCACTCGTCGTCTAGGACAGCAGCGAGTGCCGCCCTCTGCTCAGCCAGGGAGAGACAGTCTATCCTGGCGAGGGTTACGTATCCTTCAAACTTATGGCGCCACGTGTCGAACTCACGTAAAGATGCTGACGCCGTTAAGTGAGGAATGATGGTGGCGGACGTCGGGAACCTCGCGCCCTGGGTAGACGTGCTGCGGGCTGTGGTTTCGCCTTCATTGCTCGCCGTGGTGCGACTGGGAGCTTGTGTCCCCACTCTCTCCAGCAGCTGGGTTAAACGCTCCTCGCGAGCCTGACTCTGCTCCGACTGTCGCGCTAGCAGAGCCTGACTCTGCTCCGACTGTCGCGCTAGCAGGGCAGCCAGCGCCTCCAACTGCTTCTCCATTCTGCGCCGTACCCACTGCAGCCTTGTCCTGATCCTACTCACTGCGCCATGTTCGACTCTTGACCAGCAGGGGCACAGGAAACGCAGGTAACAGTGCAGGTGTTTATTCACAGAAGGTGTGAAACAGAAGGCTGGAGGTAGGTGATCTCCCGGCGCCAGGCCGCGCACTTCAACTTAACACTTATGACTGAAGCCTAGCTCGTTCACTCATACACGTATTCATGCCTCACACAAGTCTCGCTCATTCACTCGTTCACACAACTAGCTAACAACCACACAATGAACATTATCATTTTTATCACCGTGTGTGCGTGAGAGAGAGAGAGAGAGAGAGAGAGAGAGAGAGAGAGAGAGAGAGAGAGAGAGAGAGAGAGAGAGAGAGAGGAGGAGGAGGTGTGGGTGGAGGACATGAGGCTGAGTGGGAGGAGAGTGGGCAGTGGATCCAAGGACGTAAGAGCGTTGTTTGGATGCTTGGCAAACTGGACCACTTATGTCCCTTATTTTCAGTTATTATCATTATTATTATTATTATTATTATTATTATTATTATTATTATTATTATTATTACTACTACTACTACTATTACTGCTACTACTACTACTACAATTACTACTATTACAACTAGTACTATTGCTACTGTAAAAAAAAAAAGTGTCACGTGTCTCAATACTCTGTCATAGAAAACCATTATAAGGAATTTGAAAGGACTCATCCCTTCAGAAATTCTTTATTTTTCTCTTAGAAGAAGACAAAGAAAAAAATGGAAATGTTTCGCTCAATGTTCTGTCTCAGTGTATATTTTTCTTTTCCTTCGTATTTTGCATTGGTATATTTATTTGTCGTTTTTCATTAAGGCAAGAGGGAGGGGAGAGAAACCGACGCGTAAATTATTGTTGTTTATATATGCTTTTTTTTTTTGTTTTGTTTATTTTATTCCCTCTGGCAAGTCTTTTCTGGCATCTCATTATCGGCAGTGGGAGTATTGTGCGGGGGGACAGGGAGGGGGGGAGGAAAGGGGTTCTTGTGGATGGGGGGGGAAGGAGGGATTAGACCACTACCACCATCACTATTATCACCACTTTCACCACCACCACCACCATTATTAACACTAAGACCACGCCCACCATCACCACCAACACCATCATCAACAACAGGCCTACTACCCTCACCATTATAGCCATTATCACCATCACTACCAAAAGGATAATACTACCACACCACCACCACCACCACTATTAATACTACCACTGCAACTATCAATACTATATAATCACTGTCACCACCACCACAACTACTAAACCGCTTGAACCAGCACTAATTAAAGTCATCACTGTCATCATTAATACACATTACCACTGTTCACCATCACCACTACAATCATCACCATCATCACCATCACTTATTGTCATGGGATGAAAGAATAAGATACACAAGTCAGTACATAAGAATAATAAGAAAAATAATAAAGAAATATATAATAGGAAGAGAATACCACATGACTCACGACTTGGGAACGCAAAAAAAGTATAAGGCGCAAACAAACCGAAAGAGAGAGAGAGAGAGAGAGAGAGAGAGAGAGAGAGAGAGAGAGAGAGAGAGAGAGAGAGAGAGAGAGAATTACAACACCAACACTTAAACCTCCCACTCATCACGTTAACACCACGCTCACCTGTCGTCTCCGTTACCTTCCTCCGTCACCTTTACGTCTTCCACCTTCCACTGTCACCTTCATCTGTAACACCCACCCTCTACCTTCCACCTTCAACTTAACACTCAGCCCTTCTCCCTCGTCATTCCTCTTCATAACTAAAAACATCAATTCGTCATTATACACAAAAAGATTAGAAAGTAAGAAGAAATACAGGTGAAATTAAGGTTAAAAAGTCTGCATAATGAGGACCAGATAAAGCAATTAGTTTATTATTTACTTATTCTAGTTGAGGCTTGACAAGAGCACAGCTAATGGAGGTAAGTGTTGGGAGGGGGGGTGGTGTAGGAATAGGCCACGCTTATGGGCCGCTTTCAGAAAAGTAAAGTTAATAAAAAAAAAATGATTTGATGGGTAATTTAGATCCGGAAATTACTTGATACGCCTCCCTAGCAGCAGCTCAAGTCATAGAAAACGAAAAATAAAATAGACAAAATAGAAAACTACCTTCATAAAAAAAAAAAAAAAATAAATGAAATACACACAATACACATTCCCTGTTCCTTCTCACAACACATCAACTATATCGCTCGTGACATGCCTTGCCGTCCACCCGTCCCACCCCCGGCATGCATACTCACCACCACGTCTTTGGCCACCACCACCACCACCACCACCACCACCACCACTACCACCACCATCGTTATCATTGGTCCTTGTCCATACACGTACCAGAGATAGAAGGACTGACCGTGACCTGCATTCTTTTCCTCCTTCTCCTCCTCTTCCTCCTCTTCCTCCTTCTCCTCTTTCTCTTCCTCCTCAACAGTGAGTGGCCTTGAAATGTTAAAAGGTGTTTATTTATATTGCGTGTATCTCTCTCTCTCTCTCTCTCTCTCTCTCTCTCTCTCTCTCTCTCTCTCTCTCTCTCTCTCTCTCTCTCTCATTTGTCCCATGTCTTATTCCTTCACATACATTTCTCTCTGCGAGTCTTAATTTCTCTACTCGGTCTCGCATCCGCCTCTGTTTATGAGCACCTACATCTTACTATCTTTCCCCGTGTTGTCTTTCGCCTTCCTATAAACTTCCTCGTGTCTTTGTGCCCAGTATTTATCACTCCTTCTCTTTATTTGTCTCCGTCTTCCTCTTTACCCTTATTTTCATGGTATTCTCCAACTATATCCCTTCATTCACTATTCTTTTTTATATATTTTTTTTCTCTCCCGCTTCTACTCTCGTTCCCACACATTACCGCCTTCCCCACAGCCACACCTGCACTCGTTCGTTACTCCTGGCCACACCTGGGCGGCTCTAACTCATCCTCGTTGCCAGAGTCTTCTCCAGGGGACGAGAAAGATGACATGTACAGCAGATGCCGTCACGCCGCGCTCACCTATTCCGAGGAGTCACCCCCGTGTACACACAAAAAGAAAACGGGCATCAGGAATCGGAGTCCGTATTTTGAAGAGCTATTAGACTCTCATCAGGACTATTTTGAAAGGCCGCACAGTCGTGTTCTCATGCGTGTTCGTTGCAGTGGTGGTGCTGAAGACTTCTTGAGCTGTCACTTGATTCATGAAAACATCCCTTAAAACTACAATAACTTCCACTGGAGCTTTTATTAATTGATGGTTTATTAACTGATGGTATGGAATTCTCGCTAAAACCTAACCTAACCTAATCTTTAAATTACCACTTGAATCGTAAAAATAAAATTGAAAGTCCCAAATATCTCCCATTAGAGTAATTCCTACTGATGCTACAGATCTCTATAATCAAGGGAACACCCCTGAAAGTTCCACTACTAGAGACTTTCCCACTAATGTTGCAGAATCCTTTGTGGACAACCTATCAATAGAGTCATAAAAAAAAAAAAAAACACCCTTGAGAGCCCCAGTACCCTCCACTAGAGCCTTTCTCCTTGACAGTGCAAAGTCTCTGTTGAAGCCTCACTTGAATCATAAAGAAAATATCCTTGAAAGCCCCAATAACTTCTACTACAGTCTGTTTAAAATAAGTGATAGATGAAAACACCCTTGAAATCCCCTATAACTTTCACTATAGCCTGTTAAAAAAAGCCGAGACAACACCACAACGTTTAAGAATGCTCCTATTAGTCTATCCAGTGCCGAACGCATCAAAGCAGAGAGAAGCTAAGTTAGTAACAGGGTTTATGGAGATAAGGAGACTATAGGGCTGTAAGGGGGTGGGGGACTTGCAGCGCTCTTGGCAGGGTAGGAGGGAGAGCCGTGCCAGGGTGTGAATGCGCAGGGGTGAGGGTGAGGGTGAGCTGGTGAGGGAGGCGATGGAGGGTTGCTGAAACGTGACGCAGATGACTTGAGATTGCTTGAGATGTAAGAGTGAGGAGTGTGTTCAGAGAGGCTGGGATTATGAGGCTGTGTGTGTGTGTGTGTGTGTGTGTGTGTGTGTGTGTGTGTGTGTGTGTGTGTGTGTAGAGAGAGAGAGAGAGAGAGAGAGAGAGAGAGAGAGAGAGAGAGAGAGAGAGAGAGAGAGAGAGAGAGAGAGAGAGAGAGAGAGAGGCGTAAATAGCTTGAAAGATAATTGTGTGGCGGTATTAGAGGCCAGCGTCGGGAAGGGTTGGGGGGGGGGGAGGGGGCAGAAGCGGCTAAATATTTCCCTTAACTCACCCACCGTACAGAAACTGCTTATATTTCCTCCATTCTCTCCCTCCATACCTCCATCCTTTCCTCCATCTACCCCTCCGTTCATCTCTCTCTTCTCTCCTCCATTCCCTCCCTCCATCGTTCTTTCACTTCCTCCCTCCCTCTTTTTCGCTCTTCTTTCCTCTATTCCCTCTCGCCATCTCTCCCTCCTTTCATCTCTAATCCTTTTTATATCCATCCCTTCTAAATTGCTTATATTACCTTCATTTCCTCTATTTCTCAAAACATTCCTCTCTCAATTTTTCTTCTTTCTCTCTCTTCCTCTATCCTTTCCCCTCTTCTTCCTCGTTTCATTCCATCCCTCTCTCCACCTCCCCTTTTAAACCTCTCTCCATCCCTCCTTTCCTCCACCCGTCTATGCATTTCCTCCTCTCCCTCTCTCCCTTACCCCAACCTCGCCTCGCCATCAGCCGGGCACGTGAGAAATGTTGTGATATTAGGCGCGCGGTTTCCGGTGCCCCGTCCATTAAAGCTGCAAGGAATAGCACGTTTTTTTCCCTTTCCTTTTTTTTTATTTCCTTCCCTGCATCGTGAGTCTTCCATGCTTCCTTGCCGGGTCGCTGCCTCGTGTAGGACAACTGGTTCTCTCTGTTCTTGTGATGTTCTTGTGTTCTTTGTCTGTTATTTTAGTTGTTCTTCGCTGAGGTTGTCTGGTATTTTGTGGTCTTACGTTGTGTTCTTGTGTTCTTTAACTTTCCTACTGCTTTAGTCATCTTTATTAACCCTCACAAAAATTGCTTGGATGGAGACACAGGGGAGAAAAGTGAAAAAAAAAAGTTAATTTTCTGTCTTTTTTTACGGTACCGAAATATTTCTTACAAGATTTTAGCACAGTGTCCAATAAGTTATAGGTAATGGAGGAGAAACTTTTGTCTAGCAGTGAAAGAGTTAGTTCCTGTCCTTGGTTTATTGGTAAGAAGGGCTGTGAAGGCGAGGTGCCAGTGATGGGGCGTTAAGTTGTTGGCGGGTTGCTTGGTCACGGTTTGGTATGTTAGCTAAACTGGCTGCTATTGTTAGGGCTGAGGCAGTGTTCGAGGTATGGTTTATTATCAGGTGTAGTATTTTGTAAGCATTATCATGTTATTATCGCAACACCATCAACACCATACTTGCAATTACCACTACCTCGATCACCACCAACACCACCACCACTAGTTTCTTCACCACAATCACCATCACCACTGCTACCTCTATCACCACCAGTATCAAAATCATCACCACAGTCACAATTTATTTCACCACCATCATATGATAAAATGTTATCATCCAATACATGTTAACTACATCACCACCATGACTACTACAATCACCACCACCGTTTTTCCACCAGTGTAAAACTAAGAAACCATCAGCTCACACATGTTACCTCCACCACCACTACCATCACCACCACTATCACCACAGTATATTCAACTATCATATCACCAAGATATAAACACAAACACTGTACCACCACCACCACCACCACCACCACCACCACCACAAACACTAAGCCTGAAGCCAATTACATCTGGCTCAATGTACAGTAACATCGAATACATACACACTTCCTTTAGCCCTGTACATCACTTTGAAGCTACTGAATATACTACCACCACCACCACCACCACCACCACCACCACCACCATCACCAGGTTGCATGGTACAGTAAGGTGCACGTATGAATTTCATGTACAATACACGCCTCTTTCACGTACAGTACACATGAGTAGATTACACACACACACACACACACACACACACACACACACACACACACACACACACACATATAAAACGGGAAAGAGGAAAAAAATGGAAAAGAGGATTATTTATGTGGTTGAGTATGAACAGAAACTCATGCGTGTGTGCGTGTGTGTGTGTGTGTGTGTGTGTGTGTGTGTGTGTGTGTGTGTGTGTGTGTGTGTGTGTGTGTGTGTGTGTTTGTTTCCTCTTCCTGTTCTTGTTTGTATTTGTTTTCCGATATTTATGTAAAAGTTTGACACGTGTGTTTGAGGGGGAGGAGGAGGAGGGGTGCTCTCTCTCTCTCTCTCTCTCTCTCTCTCTCTCTCTCTCTCTCTCTCTCTCTCTCTCTCTCATTGTGCCTGAAAAAAAGTGTCGTTTTTATGAACATCTGCCGAAAGAGAGGAAAGAAAGCTAGAGAAGGAGGAGCAGAAGGAGGAGGAGGAGGAGGAGGAGGAGGAGGAGGAGGAGGAGGAGGAGGAGGAGGAGTTGAATGTTTTGACAGCGAGTGCGAGCTATGGACAGACAAACGGACAGACAGACACAAATAAACATATAGGCAGGCATACAGGGCAACAGATTGACAGACAGGCAGACAGACAGACAGGCAGATCAACAAACAAGCTGGGAAATAAACAAGCAGACAAGGTGGTAAACAAATAGACACAAAAAGACGAATAGACAGACAGAAAGATAGACATACAGACATTCAGACATACAGACAGATAGATAAACAGGCAGACAGACAGACAGACAGACAGACAGACGGCCACACTTTCCCAGATTGCGTTTCATCACTGCTCTTGTTGTGTGTTCGATTGTTTGATATTTCCTTCCGCGCCATGTACTGTGAGCTAACATTCTCTCTCTCTCTCTCTCTCTCTCTCTCTCTCTCTCTCTCTCTCTCTCTCTCTCTCTCTCTCTCTCTCTCAGTCAGTCAGTCAATTATTTCGCCATACCTCATCACTGGCACGTTTCCTGAAGACTCACGTTGAAACAAAAGCATTCGCGTGACGCACAAGCCAAGAAAGACTGATTTTTGTCATCCCTCCGCCATTCATGCCTTTCATTCCACTCTCCTTCTCTTCATTCGTACTCCCTTACCCTTCTTATTTGTATCTATCTCTCATGGTTACTCTACTCTACTCTTCTCCCTCTACCTCATCTCTAACACCCGTAAATTTGCTGCTTCTCTTCTTCCTCTAATTTATCTAACGCCTCAAAATTCCCTATACGCTTCTCCCCTTCTCCACTTTTAACCCTCCGGGACTTAAAATCCATATCTAGGTTCTCCCAGTCTCCCTTCCCTCGTTTCCTATGCTACATGTGTTCTCCTGCCCTCCCTGCCTTCTGTCCCTTCCAGCCACGACCGCTCCCTCCGCTCCTCCTTCCCCTCCTTGTGATGTAGTGTAATTGCATCAAAGGCCTCGATCAGGTTTTATCGCGGCGAGGACCGGGTCGAATGTTCCGTGCGGGTGTCACTGGTTTCCGTGGTGGCTGTTCTAGGTGACTAAGGGGTATAGTGACTCTTTTTAGTGATTCATTAGTGATTTTATAGAGGCATCGTATTGTTCGTCAGTTTACATTAGCTTAACGGGAACTGCCCACATTTTCCTATATTTTCGTATGTTCCTTTGTTCTTAACTTCTGAGTACAACTTTATCTTATGACCTTCATGTTAGACGCCATAGCTACATCAACTAACTCTTCCCACACTTCCGCTTCCTTGCCCGTATACAAAAGAACACGAAGAAAGAACCAGCGGGAAACCTCTACACCCTTACAAGATTGTACATGATAGTTAATCTACTCTATACACAGTTGCCATCCTCGCCTCGTCCTTCGTATGTCACTCCCGTGTCGCTCTCTCCCACCTCCATCTCCTCTCTTCCGTTCCTCCCTACCTGTCACCCTGTCCCGCATGATCTGTGGAGCTGTATCAACCTGTCTGTCACCCCGGTGCTGCCACCTACATCATACACCCTAAGACTCTTACTCTCGGTCCTTGTCACCCTGTCAGCATCACACCGTCCTCGCCTGTCGCTGCCTGTCTCTCCCTGTCTCTGCCTGTCCCCTGCGTCCCGCCCCCGTCACCTCGTCACACTTTCAGTATTGCGTCTGTCATTGTCACTTTGAGTTTTTTCACCCGTGTATTCATTCACTGATGGATAACGTAATGGAAAAAAAAGGTGTCGGAGCTGTTCGTGACAGCATGCGAGAGATCGATACAACACGAGAGAGAGAGAGAGAGAGAGAGGAGAGAGAGAGAGAGAGAGAGAGAGAGAGAGAGAGAGAGAGAGAGAGAGAGAGAGAGAGAGAGAGAGAGAGAGAGAGAGAGAGAGAGAGAGAGAATCGTACATTAAAAAAATCCTAAGAAAATAAAGGAAATTGGTGATACTGCGCTGAATGCAAAGTTATTAATGTAACAAAAATACATTAGCATAATTATAACGCGGATATATTATTACGGGTTTTAATAAACACAATAAACTTTACGTGTCCCACAAAGAGGAAATGGAAAATTATCATTACAAAAAAAAATATATACTTATGATAAACAAGACAAAATAGGCATGATTATTTACGTGACACGAAAAAGAGAGAAAAAAAAAACTAAAATAATTATACTTGAAATAAACACGATTTAAATGCAAGAGTATCCACACGTCACAAAAAATTAATAGACAAATAAATGAAAAAAGAAGAAAAAAAAAAAAGGAATGAAAAAAAAACGTACTCGGGGTGTAAACAAAATTAAAATGCAAGATTGTACACACACACACACACACACACACACACACACACACACACACACACAACGAAAAAATTGTTATTACATATATAAAAGATGGCTGGGCAAAAAAGATAAAGCAAAAGCCGCCTCGGGACACACCAAGGGGCGGCGCGGACACTGCTGGATTCACTCTCTCTGCATGTGAAGCAGAACGAGACGTCTCATCTGATCAAAATAGGAATTAATTGTATTTTTTGCCGTATTTTTTCTTTCTTTCAAGTCAGTGCGCTTACTTGCTATTTTTTTTCTCATTATCATTATCAATCTCCATCATTACACTTAGCATTTTCTTTTTCTTTTTCTTTTAATTTCACTGTCTTTTTCTTCTTCTCCTTTTGGTCATTATCATTATTACTATTACTATTATTACACTATCATTAACATCACAACGCTTCCCTTTGGTCATTCCCTTCCTTATCTTTTCATCAATACTCGTACTGCACGTTAACTTTTATTTTATTTTATTTTATTTTGTACATATTCTTCTTAACACAAAAGTAAAAAAATAAATTAGGACACGGCATCTTTTTCTTATATACTTATCTTCCTTCCCTCCCTCCCTAGCCTTCTGTGTGTGTGTGTGTGTGTGTGTGTGTGTGTGTACGCGTGCAGGAGGAGCGTGTTATGGGCGGGATTTCACGGAGGAGTTTAATGGCCTTCTCTTTTAGACCATTTGTTTCCTGGGGTCTTAACAAGTGCACTGGACACGCCCCGTCCTGCCTCACCCCGCCTCAACCCACCTTTCCCTGCTTCAACCCCGCTCCATTCCGCCCTGCCCCGTCCGACCCTCACTCTCTACGCAAGTCTCCTCTACCTAGTTCTTGTGTCCTCCGCGCCCCTGTTGGTTCGCCGCCACGCTCGTGTACCTCATCAGTTAGGGAGGAGCGGAACTAATTGATTCTTGTCGCTCACTCAGATACGTTTAAGACAAATGCGTTTTTTTTTCTTTTTCCTTTTTTTTTTTGTCCTACTGGTCGACCTCTTCCTGTTTTTTTTTTTTTTATCTCCCTTTTTTCAAATGGGGCTCTTTTTTTATCTTTTTCCTTTTTGTTTGTTTGTTTGTTTGTTTTTCTTTCTTTCTTTCTTCCTTCTTCTTCTTTGTCGTTGTTGTTGTTGTTGTTGTTGTTGTTGTTGTTGTTGTTGTTGTTGTCCTCCTCCTCCTCCTTTCTAAACTCGAGTCGTGGCAGTGTGTGTGTGTGTGTGTGTGTGTGTGTGTGTGTGTGTGTGAGTAGGAAATCCATCCAAACACGTGATATCGTTTCTGTGGATGGATGGCTGCCGCTGCTTCGCCAACACCCCGAGCCGCCACGCCAAGACGAAGGAGGAGGAGGAGGAGGAGGAGGAGGAGGAGGAGGAGGAGGAGGAGGAGGAGGAGGAAGAGGAGGTGGTGGTGATGGTGGTGGTGGTGATGGTGGTGGTGGTGGTGGTTGTTATGGAGGAGAAGGGGAGACTGTAGTAGTCGTGGTAGTGGTGGTGGTGGTGGTGGTTGTTGTCAGACCGCCAGCTCAGGTGCTCCTGCCTCCGTTCCTGTCCTGGTTGGTAAATAAACAAACGAGGAGGCACACGCAGGTGACAGGCAAAGGTGCTCTATACCCGGATGACGCATGTGTGTGTGTTTGTGTGTGTGTGTGTGTGTGTGTGTGTGTGTGTGTGTGTGTGTGTGTGTGTGTGTCCCCTATGTTACTTGATCATATTTTTCTTAATGTATGAATGAATTTAACAAAGATTTACAGCAAAAAAAAAAGAAAAAAAGAAAAAAAAGAACAAAAAGCGTTTAAATGCTTCTTCACATCTCTAAAAAAAGATTTTCATTTTTCATTTTATTCATTGAAGTATAAATGAAGCTGCTAAGAATTACAATGATAAAACTTAGAGTAACCAAGAAAAAAATACATGAAAAAAAAAACGAACAACTGCTGATCTCCATAAAGAAAAAAAGATCCGTAGAAGAGAGGCTTGAAGTAAATTTTATCTTACTTCTTTGGTGTACGTGATAGTGGCTGAAGATTATAATGAGACTAAGAAAACAGGAACACGCAACACTCCATGGCTGCACTCCTTAAAAAAAAAAAAAAAAAGTTGAGCAGGAAAGGGACTTGAAGTAGATTTTATTTTATATACTACGAGTATACTGAAGATTACGAGTACAAGAAAACTAAGAAAAAAAAACGTAATTAAAACACACCATGTTATTCATCTTAGGAATATGACCTAGGAGGGAAGTTGTATTATGGTGTATTGAGTTACATTTTCTTTAATAGCAGTTGGTCAGATCATCAGTTCTTGCTATATTATACTTAGTTACTCCATATATAGTTTACTAGTACCAGTTCTTCCATCACGAAACATTTTTCTATTTTACTATTCGAAATGGTAAATGGATGAAAAAAAAAACTGTTAGCTATATGCTCCTATCTATCTACATACTAGTTAAAAAAATAATTCAGAATATTTTGGTGTTATCTCAGATTTATTCAAGATTTTTTAGAGTTTTCTCAAAAATTTTCATGATATCTTGAATTTTATCATTTTTCATTATTTTTTTTGGTTACGTTCTCAGATTTTTTTCAAGTGTTTTTCTGAATATTTTTCGAAACACACCAGGCTATTCCGTGTGGGACCGACCTGGTATACGTATAGACAGGTAAGATGACCAGGTTAACTTTTTCCT
Source organism: Scylla paramamosain (assembly GCF_035594125.1). Lineage (NCBI taxonomy): Eukaryota > Metazoa > Arthropoda > Malacostraca > Decapoda > Portunidae > Scylla > Scylla paramamosain. The sequence continues at coordinate 5,172,942 of NC_087154.1, forward strand.
CATTACTTTTTTTTCCGTGCCCTTCACCAATCGTCCTTCACCAATCGTCCTTCATACGTACAAAGATAAGTAACGTGTAGCTCAGATGTCCTTGTTATATACTTACAAGTTACCTGGTACTTTTTTTCTCCATATGAAGTCTTCTGTAATTGGGGTCTTCTATTCCTGTGTCTTCAATTACTGTGTTTTTATTTTCTTTTACCCTGCTGGAGGCGAGACAGAAGCAACTCTCACAATGGCAGTAACATTATCACGTCCTTTCTGTATAGTTTCTCTCTCTCTCTCTCTCTCTCTCTCTCTCTCTCTCTGGACTATTCCTTATTTCCATCCCGTCTTTCTCGGTTTTTTTTATATTCTTCTTTTGAATTAATGGTGTCTTTTTGTTTATCCTTTTTCTTTTCTTTCTTTCTCAGTAAATCTCATTTCTCTGATTCGTTGCTCCATTTTTTGATCCGTCTTTTTCCTGAACCATAATATTCCCTCCTTTATCACTTTCCTATTGCAATTGTTCCTTTTCTTCCTTGCCCCTCCTCTCCTTTCTCTCTCTCTCTCTCTCTCTCTCTCTCTCTCTCTCTCTCTCTCTCTCTCTCTCTCTCTCTCTCTCTCTCTCTCTCCGCACCCCTGACTCTGATGCGGAAATTTTCTCCTTAAGGAAATAGGAATGGAGAGGAGAGTAATTACTGTCCCTGCGGCGCCTTCCTCTTCACACGCTTCAAAGGCCAGACCACAAATGCATCGCACTGGAAACACTTTGCGATGAGCGAGCTGTGTGTGTGTGTGTGTGTGTGTGTGTGTGTGTGTGTGTGTGTGTGTGTGTGTGTGTGTGTGAGCTTTCTCTCTTACCCTGTTTTGTCTGGTTTTGTCGCCCCTTTTGGATTGTTCATGTGTATTCTGCGTCTTGTTTGTGTTTTGTTTGGTTAGGTTTGGTTTGCTGAGTTGAGGTGGGGTTATGTTTGATTACGGTAGGTTAGGTTTGGTTTGGTTAGGTTTTGTTAGGTATAGTTAAATTATGCTGTGATAGGTTATGCTAGGTTAGGTTAGGTTAGGTTAAATTTGCTTCGGTTAGGTTCAGACGTATTCCTGTTTTGCTATATTAAGTTTCTATGGTTGTGCTAGGTAAAGTTAAATTAAATTAAGTCAACATACATATTTACTGGTGTTTTATTAGTTTAGACTAGATTTAGGTTCTTCTAGGTCAGGTTAGGTACAAAGACAGCCACAAAGAGACCAACGTACACTACCTAACTACATGTCCCAAGTTACCCTTAAATAACTGAACAGATATTCATACGAACTCCGACTACAACTCCTATACAACCACCACTTCACTGTGCCTGTCGCTCGGTCATACAGAGAAACGCGGTGAAATAAACTTGAGAGGAGGAAGAAATCTCAGCAAATCCTTTCCCGAGGCAAATGGTTGGTTATGAACAGGAGAAAGCAAGCAAGCGGAAGATACGAAGAAGAGGAAGAAGACAATAAAGCAACGGCGTGGAAGAGAAGCAGGGAGGGATGAAAAATGAAGACAGTGCTGAGAGAAATAAAAGAGGGAGCTGCAGGGAACACAGAGAGAAATAGGTGACGGTTGCGATGTGAAACAAAGGTGAAATTAAATACGACACGACGAGGAAAGAGAGAGAAAAAAATATCAACACCAATAGAGATACACAAATATACGAAAAGAAAGTGAGCTAGAGATAATGTAAAGAAAAAAGATAAAGGGAAAGGAGAGAGAGAGAAGGCAAGAAAGAGGAAAAATGGAGACCTGATATTTCACGAGACACAATGAGGATTAAAATGAACAATAACAAGGAAAGATAAACGTACAGAAACATAAAGAAGATGAGAGAGAGAGAGAGAGAGAGAGAGAGAGAGAGAGAGAGAGAGAGAGAGAGAGAGAGAGAGAGAGAGAGAGAGAGAGAGAGAGAGAGAGAGAGAGAGAGAGAGAGAGAGAGAGAGAGAGAGAGAGAGACTAAACACACAAATGAAATTATATATAAAGACAATGAAGAAAAACAACAATAACTAAGAAACATAGAAAGTAGACACACCCCCTAATAAAAAAAAAGGCAAAAAGTAAGAGGACGGAGAGGAAAAAGATGGAAGACAAGGAAGAGCAAAAACGAACAGAATAGCGGCCTACAGCTTCATATCGATCAGGGCAGCAAAGAGTGACCGAGAAGTGGCTAGAGAGAGGCAGGGGAGGAAAGGAAATGAGATACCAAGAGGCGAGGCGTATGTAGGAGGAAGAGGAGAAGGGAGGGCGAGGGACAAATAAGGAATGAGAGGGTCAGCGAGTAAGAAGAGGGAGAAGAGAGAAAGAGAGAGAAAGGGAGAAAGGGGCGCAGACAAAACATCATTAAGGCAGAGGAGGTCGCGGTGTTGAGAGGAGCAACGTGACGGGAACCGAGGCCTGTTAGCACGTCCTGTTGCCGCCTCTTGCTGCCTCACTCCAAAACAGATGTGCGTACAGTCATGGACATAAGTCTAGTACCTCTTTTAACGCATCTCCACTTCCTTTGTTTTTTAATGCCTTTCTTAGTCACAAGTTCTCTGATCTGCTAGGAATCCATCAAATGCCAGGTTTTGTAGGTTTGTTAACGGATCAGAGAACTTAAGATTGTAGGAAAAACTCATGGGAAATAAGTGCAGGAAGTTACTCGACTTTTGTCCATGAATGTACTTAGCTACCCGGCTTCCCTTCTTTTTTATTCATCACTTCCTTAATCTTTTACCGCGTGAGGTGTTGGTGAAAGGATACGCGAGTGGCTAAAGTATTAATATGCGTACCTACTTGCCTAACTTTTTCTCTTTTTTTTATTCATCTTTCCTTTACTCTTTTATCACATGACGTGTTGCTGCTGTACCCTCCAAAGCATGCCTGTTTCAAGTTAATGTATTCCTTATTGACTGAAATATTAACATGCGTACCTACCTACCCAACTTTCCCTCTTCTCTCGCTTTTTCCTTGTCATTCTCTTAGTCTTTTTCCACATGGCCTGTTTCCAAAGTGAGACGTGTGTGTGTGTTTCAAGTCCTCTCTCATTGTTGCCAGCGGGGGGACATGCGTGGTTCAGGTGCCATCACGTCACCTCGCGCCACGGCAACGCTATGCAGCTGCCTCTCTCCTTTTGGTACGAGTGTCGCCTTATGGCCTCCTCCCTGCACTGCATTACTCCATCAATCAGTTGTGCTTCAGGTAGGGACAGTTAGCGCACCTCACGTGCCTCGCAGACCAAGGACTTCGTGGTTAAAATTGATTGCTGTTTGTATCTTAACCCCTCCCCATCTCTCATCTTTGAGAGATTTACCTTCACTGCTGACTTCTTTGGTCCTGACAGTATAGAAGGCATCTCAGTATGGGTTTCAGTATGTCATCCTAAGCTTTATACCTATTACGGATCCTCTTTAAGAATGTTTGTTTCGTTTATTATACCTGCTCACCCTAACGTTATCTTTTTTTAGTGTCGCGTGGTCTCAAATACGAAATGAATCACCCACTCATCATCCACTCATCATCATCATCATCATCATCACCATCACTAATCATTATGTACCATCACCACCACCACTAACACCACTACTGCCACCACAACCATAGACAATAACTATTCAAAACCACAAATCCACAGTACTTCCAACAAGACAGACTTTCCTTAAAACATGAGACAATCAAGAGGCGGACGTCCTTACGTGTCTGTTAGTCTGTCTCTCTCTCTCTCCTTCACTTCTTCAATTTCCCTCCGCTTGTCCGCCTCACGCTTCACTCGTCTCCTGCCAGCTGCATCTACTTTCAATTTCCACTTTCAATTTGCCGTGCTGCTCTTCCGTCCCTTCCCTTTCATTCCCTCTCCCTTCGATGTAAAATTAATACGCCTAGGTGAGAGAACGAGACTAAGTTGAATATAAACATCAAATGAATGGCATGACTCTATACTGTGTCCTTTTATTGCTGCCTCATGATACACACTTTGAAGGATGTGTGAGGACCCGGCGTAAGTTCCATCACGATGTTGTCTCTTTTCTTTTGTTCCTTATTTTTTTCCTCTCACCAATATCTTTATTTTCTTATTTTCATCTTTCTCTACTTCTGCGTGATTTCTTCATCGTTAAGTCTCATTTTTTTTGCCATTTTTCTTTTTTTCTCACTTACTCCATCTCTATTTCCTTATTTTTCTGTTTTCTCTATTTCTAAGTGTGTTTTTTCCTAATGTTTCTCCTTGTATTTCCTGAGTAAGTTTCATTATGATGTTAACTCGTATTTTCTCCCTTTCTTCTTCTTTTTTCCCTACCACCATCCTTATTTCCTTATCCTCGTCTTCCTTAAATTCTTCCTAATGTTAATTATTGTATTTTCTGAGTAAGTTTCCTTATGGTGTTGATTTTATATAGCATTCATGTTTTTATGTTTTTTCTTCTTTTCTTATCTCTATCTCCATTTCATCATCCTCATCTTTTTTTTTTCCACTTCCTCGTCCTTCTTCTTCTTCTGATTTTGCTTTGTTTATAAGCAGTGAGTGTCTGCAGATGTAATGTGAACCCAGAAAACTGTGTAGGAT
>NC_087154.1:5182500-5195000 GCF_035594125.1 Scylla paramamosain
CCCTCTGTTCCTGATTCATCATTGTGTGCACTCATTCATGTGTTCGTTAATTAGTTTATTCATTCAGGCTGTGAGTGGTGATGACAATGTGCAGCTCAAGGAGAGGCGTGGGTAAAATATGCATAGGTATAGTTAGTGGGTGTGTTTTATACCTACAGGGAATGGTACGTGTAGGGCTGGTGGATTTTTGTACCTTCTCTTACGTTCCTATGTCCATGTGTTATTATTTTATGCTTCAGACTAATATACGAAAGGAAGGTATGAAAATTTCGTAATTCCCTAAAAGATTTAAAAGAATCCCAGCTGCAAATCATTCTTTTTATTTTTATTTTTTATTTTTAGATATCTATTTCATTATTCCTCCTCTTAGTTTTTCTTATTCATAACTCGATAAATTAAAAAGTGATCTACTTCAATATTTTTTTCTCCATTAACTTATACGTTTGATTATTCATCTCTCGACAAATTGAAAAGAAAAGTTACAAAAGCGCTGCGAATTCTGGAAAAAGCCAGCAGAAATCACGTCACAGCAAAACAAAAAGTAAATAGAAAAATAATAAAGTGAACTTGGAAAAATGGAGGAAAGAAATACATGTGAACTCGAAAGAAGAAGAGAACCATTTTTTTTAACGGAAGGAAGAAAAGGAGTAAAATTCCGAGAGAAGCAAAACGAAAGAAAAATAGTAATGTCCATAGAAAACGAACGTAAAGGGGAAAAATAATGCAAGAATAAAGAGAAAGAACTGAGGGAAGGGAGAAAAAAAGAAAATCGTACCGAGTAAGTTAGAAATAATGGAAAAATAGAGAGAGAGAGAGAGAGAGAGAGAGAGAGAGAGAGAGAGAGAGAGAGAGAGAGAGAGAGAGAGAGAGAGAGTCTGACAGCAAAACTGGGAATTGAGGTCACTATACCTGCCTATGACACCACTTTCCCTCCTTTCCTTCCCTCCCTTTCCTTCCTTTCTCTCCCCTGTCCCTTTCCTTCCTTTTCTTTTATTCCTTTACTCCTTATGCCAGAGTTATCTCTTAGAGTCTTTTGTCCACTTTCCTTTCTTCTCCACTCTTCTCTACTCGTTTTCTCTCCTTTCTCCTCATTTTTTTTTATCCACTTCTCTCTATTCTCCTTCCTTCTCTTCTTTCCCTCTTCCTTCGTTGTTTCCTGTTCCTGTGTTTTCTCATTTTCTGTTCCATTCACTCCTGTGTTAAAATGCGACATGTTGGGGAAACTATGGCAATGTAAATAAAATACACAGATGATGCATGTACACAACTATGTATGTATATATTGTATGGACACGTGATAAGGAGAGAAGAGGATGAACTAGTGAGGAAGGCAATGATGGTGGAGGTTAGGGGGAGAAGGAGGGTTGGGAGACAGAGAATAAGATGGAGAGACGTAATAAGGAGTGATATGAATAAGCTGGGAGTGCAAGAAGGTGATGCAATGGATGGAAACAGATGGAGAAGGATAACTCGAGCGGCTGACTCTGCAATACAGTGGGATTAAGGTCGTATGAAGAAGATGATATTGTATAGACGGGATCTATTCAGAATTAATGTGTGAAAGTCTATCGTAAATGTATGTACTGTATAGCCATGGTCATACTTTTTGCTCTTGTTGTTGTTGTTGTTGTTGTTGTTGTTGTTGTTGTTGTTGTTATTGTTCGTGGTGGTGGTGGTGGTGTTTAAACGATGCCTTACTTCACAAAGATTTATAGTTTTCTTGCGTGTGTGTGTGTGTGTGTGTGTGTGTGTGTGTGTGTGTGTGTGTGTGTGTGTGTGTGTGTGTGTGTGTGTGTTGGTACTAAATTTTGATGATTATACTCAGAGAGAAAAAAATTTACAAATGAACAATTCGCCTTATATTAATTTCCTGCTCTCTCTCTCTCTCTCTCTCTCTCTCTCTCTCTCTCTCTCTCTCTCTCTCTCTCTCTCTCTCTCTCTCTCTCTCTCTCTCTCTCGCTGCCATGTGCAATCTTCAATCTTCCTTTTTCTCTCCCTCCCTACTGCTCCCCACTCTCCCTTCTTTCTCTCCTCCCTTCTTTTCTCTCCCCCTCTCCACTCCTCCCTCCTTCCCATTCCTTTCCCCTCTCCTCTACCCTCCTCTTCCGAAACTTTGGCACGGTTCCAAGGAGAGAGAGTGGGTGCTTCCCTCTCTCATGCATCTTTCCCCTCTCCCTCTTCTCTCTCTCCTTCTCCTTTTCCTCCTCCTCCTCCTCCTCCTCCTCCTCCTCCTCCTCCTCCTCCTCCTCCTCCTCCTCCTCTTCCTAAACTTGTACTTCTAATCCTTAAAAATCTACTTAAGGTTTTTATGTTGCCAGTTCTTTCTCATTTTTTTCTCTTAGTTTTAAATTATCTCATGATTTTTTTCTTTCTAACTTTTAAATTTTTCTGATAATTTCCTACATAACCTTTAAGAATCTCTGTATGTTTTTGTTACTGTCTGTCTGTTTGTCTGTATGTCTCTCTCTCTCTCTCTCTCTCTCTCTCTCTCTCTCTCTCTCTCTCTCTCTCTCTCTCTCTCTCTCTCTCTCTCAACTCCGTCACTGCTATTTCTACTTTATCTACTTTTCCTCGTAAAACTTTAATTCAAATGAGAGAGAGAGAGAGAGAGAGAGAGAGAGAGAGAGAGAGAGAGAGAGAGAGAGAGAGAGAGAGAGAGAGAGAGAGAGAGAGAGAGAGAGAGCAATTGGCACCCACACACCTCCACAGGTAGGCAGCAAGCAAGCAATCAGCATATTCTCAGGTACACCAGCGGGGTCCAATAGGAGAGCAGGGCGAGGAAGGCAACAGCCAATCAAAATACTGAAATGGGATGACGTCATGATCTCGAGTAAATATGAAGCGCTAATAAAAAATAAGGAAGAGAAGAACGTAGGGGGGATAGAAAATAAAGGAAGGGAGAGAGGCAAAGAAGGGAGAGAAAGGAATGGAGGAAAGATAAGGCAGGAATAAAGAAGAGATAGAAAAACACACGAAAAGAAAGTGAGGAAGAAATAATGGAATTGAAAAAGACAAGGACAGGAAAGAGAAGACAAGAAAGAGAAAGAAAAAATAGACACTTGATATTTCATAAGAGTTAACGAGGATAAAGATGAACAATAACAAGGAAAGGGAAACGTACTGGAGAAAAGTGATATACAAGAGAGAGAGAGAGAGAGAGAGAGAGAGAGAGAGAGAGAGAGAGAGAGAGAGAGAGAGAGAGAGAGAGAGAGAGAGAGAGAGAGAGAGAGAGAGAGAATGAAAAGGAAATTTTAAAGGAGCACGAAAATAATGAAGCGAAGAAACGAGATGAGAGAGGGAGAGGGGAACTGGTGAAGGAATAAGAAGGAAGGAAGAAATGGGAGAGGAAGAAGAAAAAGAAAAGAAGAGAAGGGAAGGGAAGAGAAAAGAAAATAAGAAAAAAAAAAAAAGGTGGACAAGAATGATGACCTCGATGTTCAACTAAAAACAGGTCACCACCACCACCACCACCACCACCACCACCACCACCACTACCACCACCAGCGAACCAAAGACACGTTCAAACGTGCTTCTGGTAATGAGTTGGAATCCTATTAATTTCGCCAAAAGACAGATATTTCCGTACTGATGAACAAAGAAGTGGTATCTTTCATTCCTGCTTATGCTCTCTCTCTCTCTCTCTCTCTCTCTCTCTCTCTCTCTCTCTCTCTCTCTCTCTCTCTCTCTCTCTCTCTCTCTCTCTCTCTCTCTCTCTCTCTCTCTCTCTCTCTTTGCATACCTGTCTGTCAATGGGGGAAAACACCTGACCACTAATTGCGTCATCAGATCGACCTCCTCACCTGGCCACACCTTTAGCCTCTCGTTCTCTTTTATGATCACTCACCTTTCCCTTCTCACCTCCCCATCCTTCTCTCCCTTCTCTACTCCCTTTTCTTTTCTTCTTTTCTCTCCCTTGTCTTATCTCCCTCTCTCATCTCTCTTCTTTCCCCCTCTCCTCTCTCTTCTCTTGTTTTCCCATCTTCTCTCTCCTCTCTTCTTTTCCCCCTCTCCTCTCTCTTCTCTTGTCTTCCCGTATTTTTTCTCCCTTCTGTTCTTGCTGTTTCTCATTTGTCTCTTTAATTATCTTAGCATTTACTTCTTTTCCTCTCTTTTCCTCTTCTTATCTTCCTTCTCTCCCATTAGTTTATCTGCAAATTTCTTCTTTCCTTTTTCTCTTCTTCCATTAATTTACGTTTCCTCATTTTTTACGTTTCGCATTTTTTTCTTCACTTCTTAATTCTTTTGTACCTTTATTTTTTTCTTTTCCATTTTTTCTCTTATTTTTGCTACTGCCTACGTACTTCTTCTATTTTCCTTTTCGTTAACTTTATGTCTACTCCCTTTTATGTTATTTCTTTCCATTTTTCTTTCTTTATATTGATGGCTCCTTTTTTTTTCTATCTCTACTTTTCTATTATCGTATGAAAATCTCTCTGGTTACCTTTTCTGATTCCATAATTCCCCCTTTCTCTCTTTTTTTTTCCATCATTAACCTTCCTATTACTAATATCCTCATTATTTCTTTCAACTGATCTCGTTTTCCCCATCATTATGTTTCCTACTCTTCATTTCCTCATTATTTTTCTTTTTTATCCTCTCTCCCACTTTAGTTTACCATTATTAATCTTTGTAATCACTTTCTTCTTAAATCTTTCCTTTCATTACCCAAATAAGTTGCGTTTCATTATATTTTTCTTCTCTTTCTCTCTCTCTCTCTCTCTCTCTCTCTCTCTCTCTCTCTCTCTCTCTCTCTCTCTCTCTCTTTTTTCCCTCCCCCTCATTAGTTTGTTTCCTTCCATTTTCTTTCTCATTAGTATAACGCTCGACTGTATATATATATATATATTTTTTTTCGCTGCATTAAATTACCACAAATATTTCCCCACGGTTGGATTTCTTTATGTGGCTTAATTAGTGGGTCGCTATTACTGTGGTGGCGAAAATATTATGTGTATCATACTCTAATACAAAAAGTGTCGTACTCTCATGCAGCATCATAGTTCAGTGCAATGTGGCGTGACGTAATGTCTCGTAATGCTGATGAATGACGAGTGGTAAGGATGAGTGATTTGTAATTTTTTTCTTCTTCTCTATTCGTCTCTCTGCCTCGTTCTCTCTTGTCACTTCTTATTTCCTCGTCCTCTTCCTCGTTTTCCTTGATATTAAAATTGTTTTCCTTTTCGTATTTGTCTTTCTAGTTTTTCGCTTCTCTTTTCTGTTCTTATTTTCCCTTCTCTCCTCTTCTTTTGCTTCTTAAATTCAATAACAGACGTATTGTAATAAAATAGGTGTCTTACTGTAACACAATACCGTACTCTAATACAATGTATGTCGTACTCTAATGTAAAACTGTCGTACTCCAATACTATTCATGATATATATATTTTTTTCTTTGTACCTGTTTTCTTTGTGACTCGTCTTATTAAAAATACATGTTTGCTATTTTATTTTTGTCATTACAGGTGGTAATTTACTTCGCTTTATATTTAAGAAGATTTTTGTGTTTTTTTCAATTTTTTTCGTTTTTATTTCTTATGTGGTGTTAATTTTTTGTATGACACGTATAGCTTATTTTTTACAAATGTACCATTTTTACTCATTTCTTGATTGCAATGGCTGCCTTTTTTTTTTCTTTGTTGTTCTGAGGTTATTGTTTCCCTCTCTTTGTCTATTTTTACGTGTGTATTACTGAACATTACCAGTTTCCTATTTTATTCATCGTCATTGGTGCCCTTTCCTTCATTCTGCTGAGCTTTTTTTCCTTTCTTTGTGTACGACAAGTGTAGTTTCTTCTTGTATAATTGGTCACTTTTTATTATTTGTCTTATTTTCATTTTTTTTTGCATTGCACGAGTGAAATAAAAAAAAAAATGCAGTTCATCTCTGTTTTATCAGTCGCAACACGTAATCACTTTTGTGGCACTGACCAATTCCATATTAATTTTTCCCTTTCTTGTTCTATTTCTCGTCCTTTTAAGATTTTCTGCATGATACGTGAAAAAGAAGAAAAAAAAAAAAAAAACAAAGACGCCAATTCATACATCTTTCTAATCAGGGCTCGTGACTTTCTGCATCACTGAATAATATGTACAATTTTTTCTCTTTAATTTTATCTTGTATTTCTTTTTTCTACATGGCACGTGGAAATTGATAAAAAAAAAAAGACCCGTCTAAACATCCATTTTCTAATCACGACATGTGACTTTATATTGAACATTCATATACTTATTTTTTTCTGTTCTTGCCATCATCTTTGTACCTTTTGTTCCTGTACGACACGTGGAAATGCAAAAAAAAAAAAAAAAAAAAATAAATAAATAAAAAATAAATAAATAAATAAAAGAAAAAATAGAAAATAAATAAATAAAATGAAATAATAAAAAATGAATAAAAACAATCACTATTAAGTCAGAACACATGCCTTGTCATTGAACAATCTTATATTATTTCTTCCTTTCGTGTTATCTTGGGCATTATTATTATTATTTTTTTCCTGAATGACACTTGAAAAAAAAAGCCAATTCATTCATCTTTTTAAAGAGAACACGTGACTCCCTTCGTGTCATTGAACAATCATATATTATATTTTTTCCCTTCTCGTTATCTTCCTTGTCTTTTTTTTTTTTTTTTTTACATGACATGCACGTGAAAAAAAAAAAGAAATTCATTCATCCTTCTAATGAGAACACGTGACACTTGCTGCATCACTGAACAATCTTATCATTTTTTTCTCCCTCTCTTGCTGTTTCATGTCCATTTTTTCTGACGTGACACGAGGAAATAAAAAAAAAAAAACACACTAATTCATTCACTTCCTAATCAGTACACGTGACTTTTCGTATCATCGACTATCTTCATATACATCACTTTTTTTTATCCCCTTCCCTTCTGGCACGTGGCTGACTGACTGACGGACTGACGGACTGAATGACTGACTACGTAGTTGGCTGACGGCGTGACTGATGGACGGAAGCGTGTTTACGTATTTACTGCCGCGTCGAATGTTTGGATATGGTGTCTTTTTTTATATATGAACGTAATGCTGGTCTATACTGCGTCCTTATCTACGGCCGTGTTTTGCCTGTCTCGTAATATTGATGAATTATGAGTGGTTTGGGACGAGTGATCTATAATTAGTTGTTTTTTCTTCTTCTCTCTTTCTGTCTCTCTCTCGGTCTTGTTCTCTCTCTCTCTCTCTCTCTCTCTCTCTCTCTCTCTCTCTCTCTCTCTCTCTCTCTCTCTCTCTCTCGTCACTTCCTATTTCCTCCTCGTGTTTATATTCGTTTTTCGTTTTCCTTGTTATGATTTAAAAAAAAAATTGTCTTAATTTTCCTATACTTGTGCTTCTCTTTTTTTCTTGTTTATTATCTTCTTCTTCTTTTTTCTTCTTCATTTATTTTTACTGTTAAACATATAAGTATTTGATTCGTCCTCCTCCTCCTCCTCCTCTTCCTCTTCCTCATATTTACACCCTTTCTATTCATGCTCCTCCTTTTAATATCTTCTACTCCTTGCTCTCTTGCGCCAACAAACAAAAGAAATAAATATTTTGTTTGGCCATTAGGAACGGTGCATGTGTGTGTGTGTGTGTGTGTGTGTGTGTGTGTGTGTGTGTGTGTGTGTGTGTGTGTGTGTGTGTGTGTGTGAGACATGTCAACTCTTTGAAAGGTACTTAACGTTAACCTTCGTCTGTTATCATGAGTCATCTTCCCTGACCTACTAAGACACCCCTCCCCCCACACCATAGAATAACTGACCTACTGTACCTACACCTGTCTTCTAATGTAACCCACACCTGATCTGGTTACCTCTACGCATGAACTGACTCTCTCCATACTTGTTATCCGACTCCAATATATGAACTGTCTTTATAACTGCTAACTTCCTCTACACATATGAACTGTCTTCCTACACACCTGCTATTTGACTCTGCAGCTGAATTGACTGCCTCTATAACTGTTTTCCTCTCCTACACACCTGAAATGACTCTCTGCACACCTTAACTGACCCTTACACATCTGTTATCTGACTCCACACGTGACATTACTAAATCCACATCTGTAATCCTTTACTTCACGCTGCTGTCCTCACTTACGTACACACTGATCTCACTCCACACCTGAACTGACGCTTACACACCTACAATCTGACCCTACACACCTACATGCAACTCTACACATTCCACACTGTTACATTTACACACCTATCTGACTACACACCTGTGCTGACTCATACATCTGCAGCCTGACCACACACTTGAAGAAATTCATTAAGCACCTGGTCTTGATCTCTACTAGTAAGGCAAGCCACTCCACTCACTCCAAATACCACTCCACATATTTCTAACACCACTCCACGTCAGAGCAAACCAAAAGAACCTCCCACACCACTCCAATTTAATGAGTCACTCCCTAAATCCCACTCCGAGACTCCTAGGGGCCACTCCACCTCTTTGCTAACCCACTCCACGGCCCCGGCTTGCCCACTCCCCACCTAGTGACCCACTGCGCGCCCTCACACCCTCACTCACGACCCACCTGTCACATCCCTGGACTATTTTCACCCCTGGCAGCTTCCCGAGGGTGAGGGGTCCAAGATGCGTGCCAAACTTGTCTCTCTCTCTCTCTCTCTCTCTCTCTCTCTCTCTCTCTCTCTCTCTCTCTCTCTCTCTCTCTCTCTCTCTCTCTCTCTCTCTCTCTCTCTCTCTCTCTTCTAACTTTCGCCCGACTTTTAATTTACTTCCCGTACTCTTCTCACCCCCACTCAACTCTCTCTCTCTCTCTCTCTCTCTCTCTCTCTCTCTCTCTCTCTCTCTCTCTCTCTCTCTCTCTCTCTCTCCATGGGTATAAAGTAGCCTGGTGACACGCGTGGGCAAGTGAATGGTGACTATGTGTGTGTGTGTGTGTGTGTGTGTGAGAGGGGGCGGGGTTGTGTGGGGCCCATAGAGGGGGTAGATGCTGTGGTAGGGAGGGAGGGAGGGCGGACGAAGCTTCAGTGGGTCTCTCCGTCTGTCTGTCTGCCAAGAGGATAAAACAGCGCGGGCATATACCAGTGGGCCGAGAGAAGCGCGGAGGGAAGGCGGGCCACGGAGGGAGGAAGACCAAGAAACACTCGCACGCGCACGCACACGCACACAGAGCTGCCGCCGCCTCCTGAGCCGCTGGGAGGGAGGGAGGAAGAGAGAGAGGGAAAGAGAGAGGGAGAGAGAGAGAGAGGGAGAGAGAGAGGGAGAGAGAACGTGATAATAATTGTGATAAATAACTATGAAAGAGAGAGAAAAATCCCACTTGCCAAGCTTCAAGGAAAGAGATGAAACAAGCGACGGGGATTAAGCCCACGGAGGGAGGTGCTCAGTGAATGGGTGACGACGCTGTTCAAGGCGTTTAGTGCGAGTAATTGCTTCGCTTTGGGGAGAAAATTACTGTGGGAACACCAGCACCGGGCCGCCACAAAGATCCCGGGAGCAGCGGTGCAAATGCTACGATGCCATGAAAAAAAAGAGATGAAAGATAAAATGAATTCTTTTTCATAACCAGCTGAAAACGGTGCGTGGGAAAGGCGAGGGTGGCCGTGAAGCGAGTGTGCAGCGGCTGTGAAGGTGAAGGTGGTGTGCGGTGCTGTGGAGCAAGCTGTGGTGGTGATTGGTGGTGGTGGTGAAGGTGCTAGTGGTGGTGGTGACGCAGACTCAAGTGTGATAACGTTCCGAGTACACACGATACAAGGCCGCCATCTGTGCTGTGTCGGTAAGAGGGGGCGCTGAGGAAAGAGACGGAGCGCGGCCTGTTGGTACTTAGCGGTGCCCACACTGAGCGGCGCGCACCTGTTTGACACCTGCCGCGCCCCTCACCTCGCGTTACGCACGGCGCCACCTCGCCACCACGCGCGAACCCAGAAGTGTGGGCAAGTTTTCTGACGCATCTGTGATCACTTGTGAGGAAAAATTAGTATTCTCATTAGCTTAAGAAAAGTCTGACGATATTTACGAGCGTAGTATGCACGTTTACGTTAGAGGAATCGATGCTAATTAGTACTAAAGCGTACTAGACTTCATGTTAGAGTGTACATACTGTAACGTCTCCTGCATGTTACTGTTATGAGTGCACGTTAAGGGGATTTATTAGTGAAAGTGTCAAACAAAGTCGCACTTGGCAAGGGTCAGGATTTCCTCGCAGCCTCCGCGTCGTGTGTTGCAGTCCATCAGCGAGGCAGTCTGGGAACACACCTCTCCGCCTCACCTGTAGCCACCAGACTCCCGAGGGAGCACCGGAAGTAGGACACTTATTTGTTAGATCGTTACCTCACAGCCGCTGCCATGCCTATCTCACCCTACTACGCCCAGAACGGCTACGGCACCAGGAGCTACGTCAGGAGCAACAGCAGCAGCAACCTGGCGGGCATGGGCGCCTACTACAGCCCCGTAGAGAGCAAAGTGATGGGCTCTGATCATGCCGCCGACTACTTCAGATCCAAATATATCATACCTGAGGAGGGCCCCGTCAAGTCGTACCTGCAACCGAGGTACAACGCGCCGTCCCGCAGCAACTTCCAGCTGAGGCGAATGGACTCGTCAGACAATTTATATGAGAGGAGAAATCCGCTACAAGAAAACAGACTCCAGAAGTCCACCTCAACATCTAGTTTCCTGACAGGCAGCACGCCCAGCTACCTGAAGAGCAGCAATTCCAGCGACAGCCTTGGCCGCTCGTATCCTTACTCGCCCACAAAACCCCGCGCCTTCACCTCCAATCTGCCCTCGCCCTCGGAGACACCGCCGTCCAGGCCCATGGGTCGATGTGGCGGGGAGTCCAGCTACGCGCGTGCTTACCTGGCCAACATAAACAAGGGGCGGGGGGACAGACCGCGGGAGATCGACACTCGGGACATCAACACCTCGATACCGCGGACGCCCAAGTGGCTCAAGGCGAACAAGTCAGAGGATGACGGAGGCAATATCTCCAGGAATCGGCAGGTGGTCAGGCTCACCATCAAGCGGGAGAAGCCTGAGCCCCAAGACCCCTTCACCATCAGGAACAAGACCCTCCAGACCATCGCCCAGAGACTCATCGACAAGTACCAGGTCCCGGAGAAGAAACCCGATCCTCTCCCAGAACCCAGAAAGAGACCCTTTTATCTCGGCGAAATTCCACCTCAAGTGGAGAGGTCGCGTGAGGTCCCATCGCCTCTCACCTCTAAGCCGCCCGTGCCCAGCTCCGCTTCTGCCCCGGCAACCCCAGTCACCGGTGTCCCGCCGCCACCACCGCCGCCGCCCAAGGTATCCTCCATGATCTTCCCTGAGGTTCCCATGGTGGTGGAGAGAGTGCCAAAACCACTAATTCCCGTCTTGGGAGATAAAAAGGAAGAAGACATGTCGCTAATACTGCAGCGAGCCACGGAGAACGCCGAGACCAAGAAGGAACTGGAGAGCTGGGAGGAGGTGAAGGACGCCATTGTCGCCGCCGTGCTGCATCCGGACGTTGACATTGAGTCTGATGAAGAGATAAACAAATTAATTGAGGGCGAGGAGCCACCGAGTCCCGCCCCCGCCGAGGTGCCTGAGCCAGTGAAGGTGAAGGTGGAGGAGCCGAGGCGCGACTCCATGGACAAAGGCCTGGCCATCATGGGACAGCTAAAGAGGTTCGTCCAGAGGCAAGAGTCCACCAAACGCAGCACTAAGAGGCCATCAAAGAAACACTCCAGAGGTTCTAAAAAGTCCAAGAAGTCCGCGGACGAAGCTACAGGTCCACCAGATGATGACCCGATCGCTCCTAAGACAACAGAGTCCAGTCAAGCACAAAGCGCTTTGCCTCCAAGGCCCGCTATTGAGAAGAAACAAAAGAAAAAGGAATCAGGGACAAATGGCTCGGCTGTTGAAAGGATTGAGGAGAGCAGACCCGCAGGAAATACAACGGGTGTTGGGAAGGAGGAGGACACCAGCGCTCAGAAGGGGAACAAGACGGCGGCAAAAAAGGAGAGTTCTATTCTCTCACCCAGTCTCGTCCTCGGAAACGAAGCGACACAAGACGACGAGACGACAAAAGGGATCAGCGGAAACACGGGGCAGTGCCAGAAGACATCAGGGAAGTCCGGGAATGCTTGCGACAAAAAGGAGAATTCGCAGGACACTTCACTTCTGAAGACAAGGAGTAAGGATGCACCTCCTTCTGTCTTGTCGCCTGACCTCGTCTTGGGGTCCCCGGGTCAGGATGGCGTCACCGAGGACTCGTCAACGAGCAATGACAACACAGAGGCACAACATAAACAGACCAAGGCCGAAAAGAGCTCCATGAAGCCAGACGTAAAGGAAGAAACGAAAGATGTTCCTGGCACTAAAATACCAAAAATCAAGAAGAAAATGAAGACGTCGGCGGCAGCAGTGAAGGAGGTGAGTGGGGACGCCCTCAGGCCGAGTGCCACTCGAGCAGCTCCTCCATCAGACCTGCCCCTCCCGAGCCCGGTCCCCGCCTCTCCAGCAGAGCGCTCCCCGACCCAAGATGCTCCAA
>NC_087154.1:5200000-5202500 GCF_035594125.1 Scylla paramamosain
TGGCAACGTAGTGCTCGCTGCGTCTCTTCGGGCTCTGCTGAGGATCTGGGTTACATAAAGACTCTTTGCAATGTTCGCATCAAAATATTCGTGACACAAACTGAACTACTTTTACTTAAGAAGCTCAGGAATCTGCCGGACGTAGCAATGATTCCCTCGATTAATAGTAAAATATAATCAGCTGTTTCGCGTCAGATGTTTGTGACACTGATCTACTTTCTAGGTTCAAGAGTGTGCTGAAAGTAGACGCTATTTTCATCGCCTCCAAACATTAAGGTCCATATCCCTAAACATTTCCTCGTCTTTGTATCTTACATTTAACAGGCCGTAGTGGAAGTTATATGGGTTTTTAAGGGTGTTTTCATGATTCTAGCGATATTTTAACAAGGATCCTGTATCATCAACAGGAGAAACACTCATGAGAACACAACTAATCATCTCTGTGGCCTTTGAGAGAGAGAGAGAGAGAGAGAGAGAGAGAGAGAGAGAGAGAGAGAGAGAGAGAGAGAGAGAGAGAGAGAGAGAGAGAGAGAGAGACAAAAAAAAATACTGCTAGACAAATATTTTCCTACATACATTTAAAACACTTATGACACTAATTTACCTACTGCAGACTCTTAAACTGCTCTGTGGACTAGAAAAAGACAAAATTACCTACTCACGCTCTCTTCTTTTCATTCTGCATCCATGCAAACATTCTTTACGTTGCTCTCATTCTTAACACAGGAAGACTATAACAGTGCAAACCTTAAGACATCACCAGCTGCTCCCAAGAAAACTACATTGGTCCTTCCCTTGGATCTTGTACATGTTTCTCTTTTGGGAGCAGCATTACGAGCAGTTTTTTTTTTTTCAGTCTTTTCTTTCCCTTGACCTATCTCCCTATTGGACAAGAAAGACCTGCACCTACAACTGGTTCACTTTTACGCATATGAATTGGGCGGGTGTTCATGCTTTTTTGATTCCCTCTACAAACATTAATCCTTTTTTTTACTGCTATGCTCTTTCTTTTATATTTTTTTTTTGTTAACATTCTCGTTGTAAAAATCTTGTTTCCTTGGATACACGTGAACAATACGTAGAGTGAATCAAAGGTTAAATATTTTTCTAGTCTACACAACTATCCAGAGAGTTGTAGTGCAATAATAAGTGTGTAAAAAGTTGTTGGAGATCACAGTAAAGGGTGTCTCGTTAAGGAAGGTTGAAATATCAGCTCTTCGCCACATTCTTCCCACACACGGAACTACGCTGTACTATTTTACCCAAGAATTCGCAAAGAGCACTTATGATTCACCTGACTGCTTTGAATTGCTCATTTTCCACGTCATTCCTCAATCACAAACCACTCTGAGACGCTTTTGTTCTACAGCCACCTCTGAACACTACTCTGGACACGAATTATTAAAAAGAAATCTACGGGAAGGCGAGGACGAAGACAGTCTGGCAGGGATGGATGGAGAGAGGAAGATTAGGCTCCATATTTTGAAACGCTCGGTTCTATCACCACCACCATTTTCAAAGGTTCTGAAGAGTGTTTCTCCTGTTAATGATGTAAAAATGTTTATCTGCCACTAGAACCATAGGAACACCCTTAAAAACCCATGTAACTTCTACTAAAGCCTTTTAAAACCAATGGAGGTGCGGCCAGAAGTGTTTCAGAATATGGGGTTGGATGCGGTAACCTAATCTTATATTTTCAACGCGTAGTATCGGTGTGGGTATTGCAAGCAGGGAGGCGGCGCACGAACGTTGTACTGATTAACGAGAGAATGTGGCGGTACAACACATTCCGGGAAGTGTCTTTGTTCTTACCTGGCCAGAGAGAGAGAGAGAGAGAGAGAGAGAGAGAGAGAGAGAGAGAGAGAGAGACTAAGTAAACGAACGAAACTTTGTGAAAACAGCCTAAGGGAGAGACGATCAAGAGACACACTAGTGAAGACGAATAAAAGAAAAAAAAAAGAAAAAAACAACGAAAAGAGAGCAAGAGGGAAGAAATTAAGAAAGAAGAAAATATGAGAAATGTACAGACAAGAAAGAAAAGCTGGAATGAAAATGAACACACACACACACACACACACACACACACACACCCTAACTATTCCCCTCACACAGATACACAGTAAAAAAAAAGAGTAAAATAAAAACTTAAAACAAAATAAATAAAAGAAAGCAAAAGGTAAGAGAAAATGTTTTAAGAGCGAGGCGATAAAGGTAATGGGTAGATTTCCCCAAAGAGAAGAGGAAGGGAGTTTGAAAGGCGAGCAAGGCAAGGGCAGCGGAGAGAGAGTGAGGCATGATATGAGGCTGATGAGGTGAGGGAGTTCAGTAAGAAGAAGAGGGAAGGTGACGAGGAGCAAGAGGGGAAAGGTTGTAGAGACGAGAAACTGCACAAGGAAGGAAAAGATTTAGAACATGAAGGGATGGAGGGAATATGGAGGAAAGGAATAGATTATAATAAACGTGGGCAGAAAAAAAAAAAGATAGAAAAAAGTCAATGAAA
>NC_087154.1:5207500-5210000 GCF_035594125.1 Scylla paramamosain
GATCCATGAAAATTCCCTTCAAGACCCAATAACTCCAACAAGAACCTGATAAAACGAGTACATATGAACTAGTAATATCTGGGAAGGCGATTACTTGAGTTCTTATTGTTTTTTATCCTATGTTAAGTGGCCAGTCATTGTTGTTGTCACTAGATCCATGAAAACACCCTCAAAGACCCATTACTTTTCAAGAGAGCCTGATAAAAGTATTCGGTATGCGATGAATGTGAACTTTGCTCTGACAGCTTCGAGGAAATGGTCGTGGCTAACCATCACTTGTATAGTTACTAACGACCTTCACGACTTTCAATACCGCAATCACTATAATCGAACCCCCTCTTCTCCTCCTCCTCTTCCTCCTCCTTTTCCTTCTTCTTCTCCTCCTCCTCCACGCCTGGCTCGCTGCCTAGTGTTTGCCATCATGTGCTGGGTATAAATATCTCAGCATTACTGCCTCCTCCTCCTCCTCCTCCTCCTCCTCCTCCTCCTCCTCCTCCTCCTCCTTCTCCTCCTCCTCTTCTACGCCCACTTGCTTCTCTCTGTCCCTCCCTTCGTTCCTCTCTCCCTCTCCTCTTTCTTTCCTCCAGTTTGCCTCAATCCCTAGTTTCCCTCCCTAGAAACTACTCTCTCTCTCTCTCTCTCTCTCTCTCTCTCTCTCTCTCTCTCTCTCTCTCTCTCTCTCTCTTGTACTACCGGTCACTGTCCTTCTTTTTTTTTCTTTTTATCCTCCTTCCTTTGTCTCTTCTCTTCCTCTTTTTCATATTTCTCTAATACCCCTTACCTCGTTTCTATTCTTTCTCTTTTTTTTTCTGCATTTCTCTATTTTTTACCATCCACATTTTTCATTTTCTTTGCCTTTTCTTCCTTTCTATGGTAATTATTTTTTTCTCTTTATTCTTACTCTCTTTTTCCTTTCCTTCTATTTCATTTTCCTCTTTTTTTTTTTTTCTTTTTCTTCTTCTTCTTCTTCCTTTTCTTCTCCTTTTTCTCCTGGTCATTGTCCTTATTTTCCCTTTTTTTTCTTCCTTTGTCTTTTCTTTTCCTCTTCCATCTTATCGCTTCTACTCTCGGTCACTGTCCTTTGCTTCTTTTTTATTATTTGTCTTTTCTTTGTCCGTCTTCTTACCTTTCTCTCCATTTTTCCTCTTTTCTTCTTCTTTCTCTTTTCAGTCTTTTATCCTTCGTTTTTTTTCTTTTCCTGTCATTAGCCTCATTTCTTCTTCTCTATCCCCTCTCTAGTTCTTTTCCCTTCTATTCTCTTCCTTTTTCTCTTATTCCTTTTTTTTTCCTGTTCCCCAGTTGTTCCTGTTCTTCTTTTCTTCTTCTTCTTCTTCTTTTTCTTCTTCTTCTTTCTTGCTTTTCTTTTTTAATGTCTTTCCTTGCCGTTATCTTTATATCTTCTTTGATCTTTTCCCTTTTTCTCACCTTCCTTAACCCTCCTCCCCTTTTCTCATCTTCTTCCTCCTTCTCCATCTTCTCGTCTTCCTGTGTCCTCCATCACGCACGCCTCCTCATCCTGTAACCCTTTAACTTACTCCTCTTCGCTTCTGTCTTTCCTTCTTTTCCTTCTTTATCTTCCAGACTTGACTCTTCCGCCTCATCTTTGCCACGTGCCTCCTCTCCACGTGTTCTAGTAACTGGTTGACGTCAAAGGGATGTGTTTAGAATATTTAATACACTTCTGGTTCCTTTTTTTTTTTTGTCTTGGCTTGTATTCTTATTCTTGTATTCACTCGTACTGCTGGTTCCGAGTAATAGGTAGTTAAGATGAGATGACGCGAAGACAATCAGAATCGATGTAGTTGTACTCTGAAGTCGAAGAATTTCTGTCCTCATTGCCACTGTTCTGTGTGTATCCTTAGTTTTATGTTCCTTGATCTCCTCATTGTCTCCTTATGAAATCTGGTAACTGATGAATTCTTAATAGACTAGAGGATTTGAGATTGAGGGATAGCGCTAAATAGTGATGATTAGCGTTCGTGTAATATTACATTACTTTTTACTGTGACTGTATTATAATGAAGGTTAATAAAAAAAAAAAGCGGAAATTCTTGCTTACGATGATTACACCTGCCTCAATAACAAGTAAAAGGTGGGAGTGACTGACAGAGTGTGCAGTGTGAGTGCTGGCTGGCGAGTCCCGAGTGGCTGTATGGGAACGTAGGATCACAAATCATAAGAGTGACAAGCGTAGGAGAAAACTGGCACACAAACTGGTCCCCGGAAACTCAGGTGCTCAAGTTTTTATTTATTTATTTTTTATTTTTTTTATTTTTTTTATTTTAATGTCTTTAGTGCTCTTGAATATGTGTCTGCTTTTTTCAGTTATTTACTTTTTTAATGTTTTCCCGTTTTCCTGTGTTTGGTTTTCACTTTCATTCTGTGGAAATACATGTTTTTGTTTGAGTTAATTACCCTATGTCAAAGTAATTTATGTATATTTTTTCATTACCTTAGTTGTTCTTTTTATGAAGGCGTATGTGCGTCGCCTCTCTGTCTT
>NC_087154.1:5215000-5242500 GCF_035594125.1 Scylla paramamosain
AAAATAGATAAAAAAAATAATAAAAACCTAAATGAATGAGCCACAAAAGCTTAAAGTCATTCACAAAAAGTTAAATGACAAAAACTCAAGTGACTCATCTACAACAACCTAAATGACTCATCTACAAAAACAAAAATGACTCATCTACATAATCCTAAATGACTCATCTACAAATAAACTAAATGACTCATCTACAAAAACCTTTATGAGTCACCCACCAGAGCAATAAAGTATCAATGAGTGTTCACACGGCAGCAGATGACCGCGGTACTCACCTCGCGGCGTCACTGTGCGTGGTGGTGACAAAAACCTTGGCCAGCTGCATCTTGGCAAGCAGGTGGCGCGGCGCGTGACGGCTGGCGGCACTGAAAGGCAAGAGAAGTGGGTGAATTCAAACTAGGCTCTCTTGGCTGTCTTCATATTTTCTTTACGTCAACCAACAAGGGAATCAGATTAATTCTGACTGCTATCACTAATTTTTATGGCAGTGAAGAATAAGGTGGTTGAATTTAAAAGTAAAGGTGTTCTTGACTTTTATTTATTTTTTTTACTTTTCTTAACGCTAACATACAGGAAAAAAAAAATTAGTTTTGAGTACTATCACTCTCTATGGCGGTGGAAAGTAAGAAAAAAAAGTTAATTGATTTTACGTAATTAAAAGATAGGTTAAAGTTCCATGTTCTTCTGTTCTTCTGTTTCTATTAATTTTGTTTCATTGATGGCATAAAAGAAAGAATGTGTGCCGTAATTTGTGTATATTACTATTTTGAATGTAAAGTTTGTATATAATTTTTGTCTAAGATCTCGCTTCTCGTCTACACTCGCATGCACAGTCTTGGCTAATAGTTGCGTCACGTCACACTCACTTCCACTGTACACTGCGTCTTTCTCAATCTTGTCCCTTTTACTGCCATGCTCATCCTTTGCTACTCTTCAAAGCTCTCATGGACATAAGTTATTGGAGATAATAGAGGTTAATTTTCTTCTTTTCCAGGCTACTGAACTACACGGTTATTTAACAGACTGTAGTAAAGGTATATGTTAGAAAAACTATGAATTAATAGAAAAATGTGTTTAAAGGCGGAAGGGTTAAGTACTCAGATCTGCTGACAATCTCCACACGAAACCCGACAACTGTTACATTCGAAGCAAATCAGAGGACCTACAACTGTGGAAACATAAGACAAACAGTGAAAAACATGTTGTCCGTGGCTATGCACTTCCTGTCACTCACCACACTTTTCACCACCCTGTTCCTCACCACCCTTCTCTCCACCACCCTTCCCCTCACCATTTGGCTTGTTCTGGTGATACAGACTTTACATATATATATATATACTTATATATATATATATATATATATATATATATATATATATATATATATAATATATATATATATATATATATATATATATATATATATATATATATATATATATATCTATATATATATATATATATATATATATCTATCTATCTATCTATCTATCTATCTATCTATCTATCTATCTATCTATCTATCTATCTATCTATCTATCTATCTATCTATATATATATATATATATATATATATATATATATATATATATATATATATATATATATATATATATATATATATATATATATATATATATATATATATATATATATATATATATATATATATATATGAGTATATGAGGGACACCAGCCGAGGGCAACAAAAATCCCCCCGCAAAAAAAAAAAAAAAAACATATATATAAATAAAAAGGCCCACTGAGATGAAGCTCCCCGAAGAGTCGGAAGCTGTAGTCAATAACTGAAGGATAAATGTCTTGAAACTTCCCTCTTGAAAGAGTTCAAGTCATAGGAAGGTGGAAATACAGAAACAGGAGGGGAGTTCCAGAGTTTACCAGAGACACAACACGAAGAACTACACACTAGATGTAAAAATAGCAAGATTGGAACGCGCAATAAGGTTCCTGGGCGGCGGGAATCTCGAGTGCCTCCCAGCGCCAAAGGTGTCATATGCCAGGTAAATCTGCGCACCTGCTTGCAGCGCCAACATACATACACACACACACACACACACACACACACACACACACACACCTTGTTTCCTCGTTCCTTATATCATACAGTGGCTCTCAGAAATACTACACTGTTCTGTGATTGTCAGCATCATAAGAAGACAAGGCTTATACAGTAAGAACACGTGAAAAGCTGCAAGAAGTCACCAGGTCTCTCCATGACAGACATTGTAAAAAAACATGCCTTCCTATTTCTAACTATCATCCTCACCCATAAATGTGTCTAATCTTTTAGTAAGCTTCCCTCATCCCTCACTCACCACCTCAGCAAAACTGTTTACCTCGTCTCTGCATACATTTCTCTTTCTCTGTCTACACTGCCTTCTTCTAACGATGATTCCTCTGCTCCTCTGCCGTGGCCATCCTCTTACGGGGGTTCCAAGGACAAGGGGTGACGCAGACTAGACTAAACTCATCAGACTCTCTTTTTTCAATCTTTTGTATCCTGTGCATTCCAGTTCCTTCCTTTTACACACCGACACGTCTCCATTCCGTCTAACTTTTACTCTTGGCTACTAATTACTTCAAAGACTCGACACACATGAAATTTACTCTGAGATCCTTTGCATTCACGTCTCTGCTTCATCACGACAAACACAAAGCAATGCGTAAAAATTAATAAGCTACACATTTCTCCTTATTTTCCTGAATATTCTGACTGAAGGAATACAAGATATCGACGTTCTGTTGGATTCCTCTGCTTGAACACGACAAACACAGAGCTATACATAAGAGAACAGACTAAGCTATGCAGTTCCCGTATTTTCTTAAATATTTGCGTAGACTTAAATCTGCGACAGTGAAGGAAGACAAGAAATCGACGCTTAGTGCCTCGCTGAGTGCCTGATGGAACAACAACGTGCAGGAATTATAATGATGATAATGATAGGAAGAGTCAGAGGTTTATATAGCAAGAAAGTTACAAAATATCATTATAACATTATGACTTGGCTTACAAACTAAAGCCCGAAGATACAAAGATACATCACTTATTAAAAAAAAAAAGAATCAGAATGAGAATCGGTATAATTTTACTTTCACAACAAAGGCTATTCTGTACATATTAAAAATACAAAATATAATTATTGAAAAGTCATAAAGTCATAAAGTTATAAAGGAGAAATACAGAATACTCATCTAAAAGAACAGAAGCTGCTAACATGAGGACTGACCTGGTTCATGAGAGTGGTACATTATTGTTTATGATAAAATCCTTCAGACGTTTCTTGAAACTGAACAGCGTGACAGACTCCGTGACGTGTGAGGGCTGGACGTTCCATATTCGGGGGTCAAAACAGTGAAGGAGGAAGTGATTAAAAACAAGTAAAAAGTAATGAAAGCTTTCCATTCCCAATTCAGCAGGAACACAACAGCGCCCAGCAATTGTCCACACGCATGTCTCTCGTTCCATTCACATCGTCTCCTCCAGGGTGTTTCTCGACCGCCCAGTCACTCCTAGACTCCACGGGCAGATCACCGCACGCCTGGTTGCATCGTTTTTTACAACACTCTATTAGCCTTTTATTACCCTATCTCATTCTTATGGGTTGTTACAGTGTCTTTCCGCTGTTCTTGGCCTTTTAGAAATCTCTCTCTCTCTCTCTCTCTCTCTCTCTCTCTCTCTCTCTCTCTCTCTCTCTCTCTCTCTCTCTCTCTCTCTCACCACCATTCCAGACACCCCAGCCACCCAAAACCTAACGAAACTCATTTAAACATCTGTACACATCAACCTCTCACATCTTTCTTAATATTCCCTAACGTTCTCGGCAACATCTCAGGACTGGACACCATATACATATCCTTAGTTAGATTCTCAGTGCTTCTTACAACCTCTCGCAGTCACCCAGTCATCAGCAACAACATTCTCCTCTCCTCTCCCTTTCCAGCTCACCTCACTTATCCCAGTTCATTTCCAACACTCCTTCTCGCTGTTTCTCTACTCCTCGTCTACTTCTCATCCCTCCCAGTAGTTCTCGTCCCCACTGTAATCCCACACGCCAATCTTCCCACCCCACGTATCCGGGATCAGACACGTGCATATTGACACAGCAAACAACAGTCCCATGTCACCCTGTATGTAAAGTCGCTTGGTAATTTTGGATAAACAAGAAAATCCGATACTAAACGAAGGATCTGAGGTTCTCCTTACTAAACTGTCGTCTGTGTTGTGGTGTGGTGTCTCTGTCTGTCTGTTTGCACCTCTCTCTCTCTCTCTCTCTCTCTCTCTCTCTGAAATGCAGCTAAAAAAAAAAAATATCCGTGAGGCAAAATAACAACATGAAATACTTTTAGAACTGAAAATAAAATGGATGCATATAAAAAAAGACACAACGAAACAAAAGAATGATAACATGAATAAAAACTAAAGTGTAAAAAGATTTTCTGTGACCAAGAAAATACGAAATATATATATATATATATAATTTAGGAAGAGAAAACTAATATCAGAATGATGTCGAAAAGCCACGACTATTGTGTGAAACCACCAATGTGGAAAAAATAATGAACGATTTAGTTTTTACGATTACCAGTAGTAGAGAGAGAGAGAGAGAGAGAGAGAGAGAGAGAGAGAGAGAGAGAGAGAGAGAGAGAGAGAGAGAGAGAGAGAATTTTTATATGACACTTGCATCACTCGGGACACGTGCGAGACGTAATGAAAGAATTCTCTCCGTTCTCGTCCTCTCGCCCTCTCAGCCTGTAGCATTTCTCGTTCATATCCCGGAAACGTCACTTAGGATTAGTAGTTTGAAGACTTGATCTGCTTCGAGCTGTGATGAGACTGAGTGCTTATGTAGCCTCCGGACAACACACACACACACACACACACACACACACACACACACACATACAAGGAAATACAGACAAGCTCGCAGGAGGAGGAGGAGGATGAAGTGAAGGTGACACCGCGACAAGTATGTGACGCGTATGTGACTCGTATCGGGGGGGATGTGACGTGGGATGGATGTAGTGGTGGTGGTGGTGGTGGTTTATGTCAAATCGCATTCTTGTTCTTCCTATTCTGTTGCCTTTTAATTTCCTTCCTGACTGTTCTTTCTTTATGTTCCTTCTTTTTTTTTTAAATTTTCTTTCTTTCTTCATCTACTTTTCTTTCATTAATCTGTTAGGCTAAAAAAAATCAACGACTCTCTCTCTCTCTCTCTCTCTCTCTCTCTCTCTCTCTCTCTCTCTCCCCTGCTAACCTGCCTGTGAGGCCAAACTATACAAATAAAGGACAGAACACTGAAAAGAGAGAGACACACAATCACAGTTCCACACAAAGTGATAAAGCACCAAACAACAACACCAAGCTTACAAACACGCCTCGCCTGTGTAGTGCGAGTGTGCGCGTTGAGTGAAGCCACCACTGTGTTTGACTATCAGTGAGCGGCCTGTCATGAGGTGGCCGTCACGGTTGTGTGTGTGTGTATGCCCAACAAACATCCATCCCACCAGCTGCCACCAATTGTGTCCTGCCTGAAAACCTGGGCTGGGATGTTCAGATTTTTTATATTTTTTTTTATTTTTTATTCTTTATTTTTTGGTGGGGGAATGACTTTTAGTAATGTCAGAACAAGTGGATACTGTTGCTCTCTCTCTCTCTCTCTCTCTCTCTCTCTCTCTCTCTCTCTCTCTCTCTCTCCTCTCTCTCTCTCTCTCTCTCTCTCTCTCTCTGTGTCAATATGTAGCAGCTGTTAATACTAATTCTTCTTTTTGGTTTCCTTCAGTGATTCCTGCTATAGTAATTTTTCTTTTGTTCTAATTTTCTACACTTACCCCCTTTTTAACCTCTCCTCTCCCTCAGCCTATAACACTAGTGAGGAGGAGGAAGAAGAAGAAGAGTTATAGGAAGAATAAAAAGAAGAGGAGGAGGAGTAGAACCACTAGTCATGATCTTAGCAGCGTTAGGAATGACAACTAGGAGGACAGGAAGAAGAAAGTAAGGACAAAAAAAAAAAAAGGGAAGAAAAAAAAAAGGATAAACATAAAGAGGAGATGGTGGTAGTGGTGGTGATGGATACGAGGAGCCAGAGGGGGATAAAAAAAAAGGTAAAACACACTCTGCCCGGGGAGGGAAAGAGGGAGCCAAGGCGGAGTGACAAGTACAAAGGAGGCACGAGAGAAACGCGGATGTGACGTGATGAGGGTAAATAGATTGCAATTTGAACACGACACGAGTAATGGCGGCGCCCACAAAAAAGATAAATACGGGGTATAACATTAACAATTCCCCTTACCCTGAGAGCACACACACACACACACACACACACACACACACACACACACACACACACACACACACACACACAAACACAGGATATAGGAGAGACGAGTTTAGCACGTGATATCGAGGTGAATTCACTCTCTCTCTCTCTCTCTCTCTCTCTCTCTCTCTCTCTCTCTCTCTCTCTCTCTCTCTCTCTCTCTCTCTCTCTCTCTCTCTCATCTCTCTCTCTCTCTCTCTCTCTCTCTCTCTCTCTCTGTGCATATACACGTACTAACAGGTTTACAAACTAACACGGATTCGAACATGTCTCAACAAATCTACTATCCCAGGACTTTAACCATAAGTCTCAAAAATCAAGACAAACTTTTTTACTTACTCACTCCTAACAGCAGCTCAACATTAAGAGTATCAGAGAACAGGACAAGTGTTGTAACTAACTGCCGTTCCTCTTCCTCAGTGTGTGGGACCAACTGCCACAAGAAGTGCGAGAAGCAGATGCCGAACCTGTGCGGCGTCAACCAGAAGCTGCTGGCAGAGGCGCTATCCTCCGTCAAGAAGGGAGGTGAGTGGCCTGAGGGACGCTGGCAAGGCGGACAGGGATATGGGGGAAGGCGGAGCGCTGATGTGGTCTATATTTTGACGTCACGCTCCATGGTGCAATAATCTTAAAACGTGCAGCAGGAAACTGACCTCATATCCCGACCAAAACTCTTGTCTATTTTTAAGATACGGGGTGATACGCGACCAGATGTTGTTAGCTATCTTGCGAGAGAGATTAGATAGGGATATAAAGTCAATTTGCCACATGTTTTATAAATTAAGGAATGAGTTGACCAGAACAGCAGGTGACAGCAGCGGCCAGTATCAGTATCATCATGTCCGGGTGTATTTGGAAACAGAGAGGAAGAGTCAACAGAAATAATAATAATAGAATAAAAATAATAATCTGTCCAGTGAAAATGTTATCATGCTTGTTTATCTTCAGGAATAAGAAGGAAAAAAAAAAAACACAAAAACACGCAAAAAAAAAACTTCTCAGCTGGTCCTTCCAAAGCAGGTAATCTGATGTAAAGTAACCTAAAGCCGTCTATTATTTAATCCGAAAAAAGAAGCGTGCGATAGTAAAAGTGAAGTAAGACGACAAATCTATTCCCCCAGAAGCCGCGATACTCAACACACGTAGTTATCAGTATGGAATAGGGAATAATGGAATAGGAAAGGCACTGGGAACTGGCAAGGGTAACTGTTAGGAGTAAAGAGGACTGGATTAGTGGGAGGGACACAAAAGGGGCTGGTCACGGGAAGGGACACAAGTGAAGAAAACATTAGGGGCGGAAAGGGGCGTTGCAATAAGGATGAGAGGGCAGAGAAGGGAGGAAGCGGTGGTGAACTAGCAAAGATAGTCAGGGTTAGAGAGGAATGGGTTTATCATTAGGCAGAGGAAAGGAAAATAAAGTACATTACTGGGATTAGGGGGATGAAGCAGAACAAGAAACAGTAAAACAAAAGGAAAACTGATGAATGTCAATAGAAGAGACGGAAAAAAGAAACAGATCAGACGTTTAATACGGATAAATACGAAGAAAACTAGATAATTAACAAGCAACGAAGGAAGAACAGGTAACTGAAAGAAAAAGAATGAAAAGTAGGTCAGTGATAAGGGTAAGCAACGCATGGATAAAGATAAATAATATATGTGGCTACATAGAAACAGAGATCAATTGAAGGAGGGAGGCGATAAGCGGATGAATTGTATGGCAGGAGGAGGAGGAAGAGGAAGAGGAGGAGGAGGAGGAGGAGAAGGATGAATACAAAGGAATATAAAGGAAAGAACAGACAGCAACAGCCCTACTGGGCCTAACGAGGCTGACTGTGTGCCTATTCTACCACTACCACTACAGATTCTAAGTTAGAGGGCTGGAGGACACTAGCGTTCAAGGAAGGAAAACAAGAGAGCATAAGGAGAAGGAAAGGCTAAGATGTGATAGGAAAGGATGAAAGAGAAATGATACTATTTAGTACAGTAACTAAAAAAAAATAAAAGAAAATAAGGATTTTATGTAGGCGCAAAGTACGTTATATGAGGGGTTGATGCGAAGTGATTGTCCAACCTTTGTTTAAAAGTTTCTATTAAATTACTATGTACATGTGCTAGTAGAGAGTTCTAGACATTTACAATTCTAATGAAGAAATAATGTTTAGCCTCGTATGATCTGAAACGCTTACCTATAATCTTGTAACCATTATTTCTAGTGGTCCTGGAAGGAGGAGGAGGTGTTGGAGGAAGAGGAGGAGGAGGAGGAGGAGGAGGAGGAGGAGGAGGAGGAGGAGGAAAGAGGAGGAGGAGGAAGAGGAGGAGGAGAAAAATGAGGAATATACAGAGAATCAAACAACAGAAAACAAACAGCACATCTTTTGGCCTCTACTAAACTGTTTCATGAAGAAAACAGAAAACTAAACTAAAACAGCCCACCACGACGGAAAGATCGAGAGGAAGAAGAAGAAGAAGAAGAAGAAGAAGAAGAAGAAGAAGAAGAAGAAGAAGAAGAAGAAGACTCATGCTCCAACTTCTCTACGCCTTTCCCACAACTACGCAACGTTCCAAGGGTAAACTTTGGAAGAGGTCCAGCGAGGTAAACTTGTCACCCACCTCGACCCTGTGGCATAGCAATTGTCTGGAAGATGTGGGGCAGCGGGAGAAAAAAAAGTAGGAGGAAAGAGGAAGAGGAGGAAGTGGAGGAGGGACAGAGGGAGAGGTACGGAGAGATGTTACACCCACCTTTCGGCTTCAAGAAATATCATAGTTCCTGTCCCCAAAGTTTTGCTTGAACTAAACCCACTCATAAAAGGGTCATATGTTTACGATATGACCGCGTGTGGGTCTTAATGTGTAGCGTAACGTTACAAAGACGGAGAGAGAGAGAGAGAGAGAGAGAGAGAGAGAGAGAGAGAGAGAGAGAGAGAGAGAGAGAGAGAGAGAGAGAGAGAGGGGCGCCTGTAAGAAACTCCATCGTCATCTCTCACTCTGAAAACGAAGGAGCTAAACACAAGAAGAACAAACACCACACAATGAAAAAAGACAAAAAAAGAAAAGAAAAAAAAGAAAAACAAAACAAGGAAACACAGAAGCGAAAGTACTGCGCAAAATAGAACGAACAAGAAACAAAGGAAAAAACAAACAAACAAATAAGCATCAGAGAGAGAGAGAGAGAGAGAGAGAGAGAGGAGAGAGAGAGAGAGAGAGAGAGAGAGAGAGAGAGAGAGAAACAGCAGGAAGAAGACCGGTACAAGACTAATTGGATCAGAGGAGTGGGAGGCGGAGGAGGTGGCTCACACATTCGCAACACTCACGCCGGGTTCCTCTCAGCCAAGTTTACGGAAGCGTCGGAGATGATTTGTGGCGGGTTTAGACTTCCCTTCCCGCCGCAACAAGCAAAGACCACGCGTCCTGGCGGCTCCCTCGCCTCCTCGCCCCCATTTCCTCGCCGTCTCGCTCGATAAATTAACCATATACACGTCAATTTACGAGGTGCTCAGGGAGGAGGAAGGACGGACGGACGGAGGCACTGACAGCCGGAGGAAAGGAAGGTTAGGAGAGAGAGAGAGAGAGAGAGAGAGAGAGAGAGAGAGAGAGAGAGAGAGAGAGAGAGAGAGAGAGAGAGAGAGAGAGAGAGAGTATTCCTAAACACCTCGTCGTCTCAATCCTCCTTTTCAGTGGGTTTCAGTGGAACATACATTTATTTCCAAGAGTGTTTTCGTGATTCTAGTGGTAGTTAAATAAGAATCCCACATCGTCAATGAAAAAAAAAAAAAAAAAACTCGTGAAACCCAGAATTAGCACCTCTGTGACATTTGTAAATAATCCTGGTGACAGAACAAAGCATTCAAGAACATCAGCCGGAGAAAAAAAAAAAAAAAATATATATATATATATATATATATATATATATATATATATATATATATATATATATATATATATATATATATATATATATATATATATATATATATATATATATATATATATATATATATATATATATATATATATATATATATAATGCTACGATGTTAAAGTTAGATTCTCGTCTAGAATTTCCAAAACTGTCGGTGCGTGACAGGAGGGATCGAGGTGAACTTTCAGTGGAGGAGAATAAACGAATAATACCGAGGGTGAGACGTGAGGGGAGAGAGGGGGAGGCAGCGGTGGGGAAGAGAGTGACTGATCTGGCGAGTGACGGGCGATGAGAGACAGTCAGAGAATAGGTCACGGCAGCGAATATGACCGGAGGAAAAGATTAGAAGACGTGCAGGAATTCGAGATAAATTTGCGCGTTTTAAAGAAGGGAATGATGAAAGATGAAGGAAATTTTTGAGTCTATGACTGGCGTGTATATTGCCTGAATTAATGGATATAGAAAGGAGGACGGAAATGTGAAGGTGCAGTGGGCAAAAATGAGACTGAATGTTATCTTTCCATAAAAAAAACAAAAGTGATAAGAAGACAGATAAGATGGAAGAAAATTACATACAATCCTCAGTGTAATTTGGCGCCTTTCTTTTATCGCTTGTTTCTTTTGGGAAGGGCATTAATTGTTATTTCTTTTATATATATTTTTCCCCTTGGTTGCTTCCCCTAAGAGAGATTTTTTTTTCTTTTCGCGAAACATACATTAAAGTAAAGTAAAAATCATTGCATAAGGAAATTGTTACAAAACAGTCATGATGGAAGGAAGAGATACACAGCGAACACAACCTGCGAAGGTTGGACACATGTAACGATGATGACTTACAATAGAGAAATAAAACAGATGATAAAAACAAAGGAAATCAGATAAGGGGAAATCCCAAGAAATTCAATGAAACCAACAGCAACAAACAAACAAACAAGCAAACAGATAAACAAACAAACAATAAAACCACCACCACCACCACCACCACCACTGCCACCACCACCAACACCACCAACAACAACAACAAAATATATACCAAATTGAAGTAAATGTTGTAGGTAATATTTTATTCATGGGCGTGCGACACCTACACTTACACACACACACACACACACACACACACACACACACACACACACACACACACACAACAAGATTTTTGCTATATTATCTTTTTCTTCCTTAATCCTTTCCTTCCTTCCTCTGACAAACATCCAAATTTTTTTTTCCTACCTGCCTTCCTTCCTCTTTCTTCTCTTCAGCAAACTTTCCTTCTCATTTCTTCCAGTCTCCCTTTCTCTTCCTTCCTCCTTTCCTCTAACTAACATTCTTCCTCTTTTCCTGCAACTTTACCTCCTTGCTTTCCTCCTTCCTCTAGCAAACTTCTCTCCTCTTTTCCTTCAACCTCACTCACTTCCTTCCTTCCTTCTTCCTTTTAGCAAATAATTATCTCACTGATTTTTTTGCTTTTCTTACTTATTCCTCTAGCAATTTTTTTTCTTTCCCTCCAGTTTTCTCTTTTATTCCTTCCACTCCCTTCCCTGTTACAAACATCTTCTCTCTTTACCTCCTCCTATCCATCCTTTCTTCTTTTCCTCTCCATTCAACCTTTTCTCTTCTTTTCTTTCTTTAGCAGGTTTCTCTTCTCTTTTTCTCCACCCTTCATCACTTGCTTCCTTTCTTCCTTCCTCCTCCTTCCGTGTAATAAGTATAATCTTTCTTTATCTTCTATCCTTTCTTTCTTATTCGTTCCTCAAAACTCTCCTCTTTTCCTCAAGTGTTCTCTCTCCTTTCTTCCTTCCTCCAGCAAACTTTCCTCCTCCTTCCCTCCAGCCTCTTCTCTTCTTCTCTTCTCTCCTCCTTCATCCTTGTAATAAATATCCTTTAACTCTTTACCTCTCCTTGCCTTCCTTTTATCTACTTCTCCTCTTTCCCTTCAACATTCTCTTTTCTTCCTTCTTTCCTTCCTTTAGCAAACTTCCTTCCTGCTTTCCTTCACTCTTCCCTTCTCTCTCTTGTTCCTCCTTCCCTGTTACAAATATTCGATTTATTTTTTCCTCTTGCTTTCCTTTCTTCCACTTCTCTTCTCCATTCCTTCACTCTTCCTTTCTCTTTCTTCCTCCTCCTCCTTCCCTGTTACAAATATTTTTTTTCTTTTTTCCTCGTGCTTTTTCCTTTCATCCTTTTCGAAAGATCTTTTTTCCCTCCAATCTCTCCTCTTCTTCCTCCCTCTTGCAAACTCTCCTCTTTCCTTCCTTCATTCTGCAAACTCCCGCTTTTCCTCCACCCTCCCCTCCTCTTTCTTCCTTTCCTCCTCCTCCTTGTCTTCCTCTTCCTTTCTTCTGCTTTAGTGTCCCCTCCTCGGAGAGTCACAAACAGAAAACGCTCGCTTTCGCTTCTCTTTATTTCTCCGTAAATTCCTCTGTATATTTTATCAGTGCTGAATGGAGGGACCAAAACACCCTTTAGAGAATTGAAAGTTTTTCTCTTGTGTCTGATCAGCGGGTAGTGGTGGTAGTGGTGGTGGTGGTGATGTAGTTAAAAGAGAAAAAGGATGAGGAGCTATAGAAAATGTGAGGAAAAGAAGGAAAAAAGGGATGAGAATGAAGGAAACGAGGAGGAGGAGGAAAACAAGATGAGGAGCTATAGAGAATGCAAGGGAAAGATGAAAAAAACAAAAAAACAAACAAGAGGAGGAGGAGAAGGAAAACAAGATGAGGAGCTATAGAGAATGCAAGGGAAAGATGAAGAAAAGCAGGAGGAGGAGGAGGAGGAGGAGGACAAGAATAATAATAATAATAATAATAATACTATATAATAATAATAATAATAATAATAATAATAATAATAATAATAATAATAATAATGATAATAACAATAATAATAATAATAATAATAATAATAACAAAAATAATAATAATAATAATAATAATAATAATAATAATAATAATAAATATTAGTATTAGCAGTAGGAAGAAGAGAAGGAGTAGGAGGAGGAAGAAAAAAGAAGAAAAGAAAAGAAGGAAAACGATGATTATTTGATAAAGAAACCAAAAGTTAGAGAGAGAGAGAGAAAGAGGAGAGAGAGAGAGAGAGAGAGAGAGAGAGAGAGAGAGAGAGAGAGAGAGAGAGAGAGAGAGAGAGAGAGAGAGAGAGAGAGAGAGAGAAAGGAACCTAAAAGTGAAAGACGAAGCAAGGAAGGATAGGCAACGATTTTTTTCTCTCTCTCTCTCTCTCTCTCTCTCTCTCTCTCTCTCTCTCTCTCTCTCTCTCTTTCTATCTATCTATTTATCTATCTCTTCTCTTCTCTTTATTGTGTTTCTGCTCACTGAGTTTTCTTTAATACTGGAAATTAAATGTACAATCTTTGTCTGTGTCTGTCTGTCCGTCTGTCTGTCTCTCATGCCAATAAATTTAATACAATACGATTCTTCTTCACATTCGTCGATTTTTGTGTCTATCTCCATTTGGCTCTACTTGTTTGCCTGTCTGTCTGTCTACCTGTCTATCTGTATCTATGAATGTATATGTCTATCTGTCTATCTGTTTGTCTGTCTTCTTATCTGTCTGTTTGTTTGGCTGTCTGTCAGAGAGTTAATTTTCATATATTCCTTCCTATATTGGTGAAATGTAATCTGACTGTCAGCCTCTGTCTCTGCATGTCTGTCTGTCTGTCTGTCTGTCTGTCTGTCTGTCTGTCTGTCTGTCTGTCTGTCTCTCTCTCTCTCTCTCTCTCTCTCTCTCTCTCTCTCTCTCTCTCTCTCTCTCTCTCTCTCTGCCCAGGACTCTAATTTATAGATCCATTACCACTCGTCTCTTTCACCCAACTCTCGCAAGATTTATGGAGCAGTGCTAGTGTTCCTTTTGCGCTGATTCTCTCTCTCTCTCTCTCTCTCTCTCTCTCTCTCTCTCTCTCTCTCCTCTCTCTCTCTCTCTCTCTCTCTCTCTACTTTAGGTTATCAATCTTTCATATGTTTTCCATTTTCCACATTTATTATTTATTCAATTCTGTTTCTTTTTTATTTTTCTATTTTGTATTTTTCTATCTCCCTCTTGCTCTTTCTGTATTTTTTCCTCTTTAAGGTAAAAAGGAAATGTGATAAATTCTTATTTGTATTCAAGATGGGTTAGAATAATCTGAATTTCATCCACTAATTAAAGTGTGCAGAGATAAGGCCTCTCTCTCTCTCTCTCTCTCTCTCTCTCTCTCTCTCTCTCTCTCTCTCTCTCTCTCTCTCTCTCTCTCTCTCTCTCTCTCTCTTGCTTCTCGCTTTGTTCACTTTCTTTTCTTACAAGTTCTTCCCTTTCTCTCCTTTCCCTCCCAGTTGCACACAGTTCTTCCTTTACTCCTTTATTCCTTCACCTCTATTCCCTCTTCGTTCTTCTCTCTATATTCTCTCCCCCTTTACTTCCTCTCTTCCCCTGTGTTTACTTAGTGATCTCAAGGTTTGACCCTTCTGTGCTCTCTTCCTCTCCTCCCCCTCCTCCTCCTCCTCTTCTCCTATTCTCTCTCTCTTTCATATTCTCACTTCACTTTGATATTGTCTTGTTCCTTTCTATCTTTCTGTAATTTTCTCTCGTTAGATATTTTCTGTTCCTTATTCACTTTTATTCTGGTTTTGTTTTCGTGTTTTGTGTTTTTAATTCGTCTCTGTCTGCTTTTTACTTTTTTTCATTCCTTTGTCCTCTTTTTTGTCATTATTAATTTATTGTGCATCTTATTTTCTGTTTCTTCTTCTCATTCCCACTACAAACTACCATTCTTTTCATTAATTTTCTTCCTCTCAACTCCTTCCTCTCTCCTTATACATTTAAATATACCTTTATCATATGTGCATCTATTATTCTTCTATCTATCACACCTTTATCAATTTAATCATACCTCTATCACGTACATAAATCTATAATTCTTTTATCCATCACACCTCTACCCTATATTCTCCAATCATTCTTCTATCTAACACTTCTCTTTATCACTTCTGTCACACCTCTATGTACATTTGTCCTCTCTATCCTATCCAATATCCAACGCCACTGACTCTCGCAACGTGTGTGTGGGGATAGGTTCTATCTCTCCTGGTGGTTGAGAGGCTGAGATGTGAGGAAAGGCCTATGAATTTGATTATCAGTGAAAAATATATGGATGTAGGTGTCTTGTTTTGGCTATCCACCTTTAACAGAGACGCCGGCCTGGTATATATTTTAGTTACATAGTTTTTTGTCTTTTTTTGTTCACTCAGCAGTGCATGATTTCTGTTCATTAATAGCGGTACATATGTAATTCTCTTTGTTTCATTTTGTCTGCTCGTATGAACTCATATTTCTCTCTCTCTCTCTCTCTCTCTCTCTCTCTCTCTCTCTCTCTCTCTCTCTTCTACCTTTATTTTCTTCCTATTTCTTTTATCTATTGTACTTTTCATCTGCTTCATCACTCCAATTGCATAAGTTAACTTTTTCTTTCTCTTCTCAATTTCACCTTCATTTTCTTCAATCGCTGTCATCCATTCAGTCTCTACTTCCCTAATATTTTTTTCCTTTATGTAGGAGGGACACCGGCCAAGGGCAACAAAATATACATCTTCCATACAAGCAAACTCCATTTCTTTCTCTCTTTTGTAACCTACACCAATACTTCCCTTCACAAACTCCATTACTTTCTGTCTTTTGTAACCTACACCAATACTTCCTTTCACAAACTCCCTTCCCTACACCTCTGCACTCGCTAACCCACACCCTCCTTCATCTCTCCCCCGACAGGCAGTGCAGACGGCACCACCAAAACGATCGGCACGCCCCCCAAGGCCTGCTCTTCCTCGGCGTCCATGTCGGAGGCGGAGAGCACTGAGGAGGAGACGGAATCCACAGACACAGACTACGATTTCTTTGGGCCGCCGGAAATCAGACCGCCTCTCCAGTCGTGCCCCAAGTATAGAAAGTACAACGTTGATGACTTCGAGTTCATTAAGGTGCTTGGCAAGGGCAGCTACGGGAAGGTGAGTAGTGGTGGTGGTGGTGGTGGTGGTGGGTATGAGGAAGCGTGTGTGTAGGTGTGTGTTGGTCTGGAGTGACACGGAAAGGTAAAGGGATAGAAGGTAATGAAAGGAGAAGGAAAAGAAGGTACGAAAAGTAGAAATAAAGAGAGAAGGGAGAAACAGGTAGAAACTGAGACGAGAAGATTAAAAGGTAGTGAAGATAATGTAAATGGATGAAAATACTGGAAAGAGAAAAAGAGAGATAATACGCACTTTTTAACAGTTTATGATTCTATTGACAGTTTGACAAGGATTCTGCCTCAATAGTGGCAGAAAAAAGAGATACAGGAAAACAGACGGGGACTGCCAAGTGTAGCCCTGATGGCTTCTTGCAGTTTCCCTTGTTTTCCTTTCTTCTTGTGTTCTTATGGCAAATAGATAGACAAACAGAGATGGGAGGAAAGGGAGAAATGGAAAGGAAGTTATTTTATTAAAAGAAAGAAAGAGAGACAGTGAGGCAGTTAGGAGAAGGAGAAAATGAAGGCAAGGCATATCCTATCAATAGACAAGCACCCGGAGTCCCATGAGCACGCCGCAACAAGTGAACAGGCAAGGCAGCGTGAAAGAAAACACATAACAATTACCGCTCACACTGATGCGTTCTGCCATAATCATTCTCCGCAACGGAACACAAACGCTCAAACTTCATTAAAACTTGGACCATTTACAAATTCGCAACGAGGTGCTGGAGGCTCCATCTCTCATCCAAATGCCTACCAAACCAAGCACGCAGGCACCGAAGGAAAACCTCTTGCATAAAACTGAGGGTCGTATTCCTAAATTCTTTGTTTTCCCATCAGGACGATTTTCAAAGGCCATAGAGATGATTAATCGGGTTATGACGGTTTTTTTTTCCATTGATAATGATGAACTCTTGTCAAATTATCACTAGAATCATGAAATAGTTCTTAAAAATTATCACTACAATCATGAAATAGTTCTTAAAAATGTGAACGAACCAACCAAAATCAATCACTAAGCCAGTTAATCAATCAACCAATCAAAACCAAGCAATCAATTAATCAATTAGAACAACCAAAACAACCAAATCTTATCAATAAATCAATGGACAAAACCAACCAACCAACCAGGGAAAGCTAATCAAACAATCAATTACTCTTTCCCCAAACCAAAATCAACCAATTATTTCATCAACAAACCCAGAAAAAAGAATTAACCAGCGTAAAATAGTCAATCACTCACTCATTCACTCAAATACTCACCCACTCAACCAATGTCTCTCCCTCCTCCTTTCCCTAACTCGCCTCTCCCCGGCAGGTGATGCTGGCCAAACAGGCGGCTACAGAGAACTACTTCGCCGTCAAATGCCTCAAGAAGGACGTGGTGCTAGAGGACAACGACGTGGAGTGCACCCTGATCGAGCGCAAGGTGCTGAGTCTCGGCACCAAACACCCGTACCTGTGTCACCTCTTCTGCACCTTCCAGACCCCGGTAAGGCAAAGATCCTGCAGTACTTGTTAGTTTGTGTGGGTTCCCAGTGAAGTATTAAGAAACTAGTAGCATACGAGACTGAAGGAAGCTGAAAGTAGCCATCAAACGTGGTAGCTTTCTGCATTTTCCACACCCTGGTAAGGCAAAGCTCATGCACCACTGTCTTGTTACATCGTGTGGGTTTCCAGTGACGTGAAAGTAATGCAAAAGATGTTAAGGACATAAGAGAATAAGGGAAGCAGTAATAAGCTATGAGGTCTACACGTGGTAAGGCAAAGCTCCATCACCACTTGTTCGTTCGTTTTGGTTTCCAGTGAAATGTTAAGGGGATTAGCAGTGTTAAGGACATAAGATAAGGAAAGCTGCAATTAGCCATCAGGCCTACACGGGGTAATCTTCTGCACCTTCCAGACATCGTTAAATGAGCAGTCCAACACCACTGACTTGTTGCTTCGTGTTGGTTTCTAGTGAGATGTTTAGAAGATAAGAAGTGTTAAGGTCTTGACATTATAATGGAAAGTGCATCTAGCCATCAGGCCTACACGTGGTGGTAGTTCGTCTGCACCTCCCACGCCACAGTAAGACAAAGCTCCACCACCAGTTGTTAGTTATTCGTGTGTATGTTTCGTGTGGGTTAAATTTCAGCTCAGTATTGCTTCTCTTTCTCTTCATAGGGGTCTCATACCAGCTACAATATTACGTTTGCTTCTTGTGTGGGTCTCACTTCACCTTCAATATTGCGTCTACTTCTCATGGAGGTTTCATTTCATTTTTCAATATTACGTGTACTTCTCCTTGCGTGGGTCTCATTTCAGCTCCAGTATTACACCTACTTCTCTTCAAGGTAATCTAAAAATAAGACATTTGTCCCGTGTAATTCTTGTCTGGTCCGGTAATACATGATAGGCAAAATACAACAACACACAAAGAATATTAAACCTTCCACAATTATCTGCATTATACATTACGTAAAATCCTACGTTATTCATAAAGTAAATGATGTTCCCTGTCAAATATATACTTGATTATGAACATTCTAAACATTTTCCATTTATTTCTTTTAATCCTTCTCACGCAGTTGTATTCATATAGCTATAGATCATAAACAAGAGGTAGGGCAGACCCAGGAATACGAGAAAAGTTATGTGCCTTTTCCTAATTTCATTATTCGTACAGTTTTTTTTTTTTGTCATAAGTCGATTAATCTGCAGTCACGCCTCATTTTCTCTTAGTTTAATCCTTTCATTGCTATTTGACTATCTTTTCTTAGTTAACCACCCTGAGACGTCTCTTTTTGCTCTACAGCCACCTCTAAACATTCCACAAATATATTCCTTTTTCATCCTCTTTTTTTTTTTTTTACTGTAGATGCTTATAAAGACTCCATACATTACTTTTAGTGCTGTGAATTACTGCATATCGCGGTGAAAGGGAAAATTAAAGTCCACTGATATGCTGACAGTCTCTTTACAAACCTGGCAATTGGGTAAGTCAGGTCTCAACGGATCAGAGGATTTAATGTCAATACAACAACAGTGAATATAATGGAAATAAGTGCGGCATGTTACTCGACCGCTGACCAAGACTGCAGGACGTCCTTGAGCTGGAAGCACCACGACGGCGACGAACTATGCAAAGTAATAAGTAAAAAGTTAAACACCACCATGCGCAATTCAAACAGCTGTGTGTGAGGCAGAGGAGAGAGAGAGTGTGTGTGTGTGTGTGTGTGTGTGTGTGTGTGTGTGTGTGTGTGTGTGTGTGTGTGTGTGTGTGTGTGTGTGTGTGTGTGTGTGTGTGTGTGTGTGAGTGTGTGCATATCCTGGGACTGACACACACACTGACACACACTGACACACACAAAAAAAAAAAAAAAAAAAAAAAAAACAGGATTCATAACATGGAAGGAAAAATTATTCAAGCGCAACGTCAAAAAGGTAATGAACAAAATTAAAAAAGCATTGAGAGAGAGAGAGAGAGAGAGAGAGAGAGAGAGAGAGAGAGAGAGAGAGAGAGAGAGAGAGAGAGAGAGAGAGAGAGAGAGAGAGAGAGAGAGAGGGGGGTTTGAATTAACATGATTTATAAAGCTTATAAAAGAGGGAAATAATTATCAAAGTAAATGTATTTTTAAGATTTACGCTGATTATTCCCGCGTAATTCAGAGAAGCTTATTGATGATGAGAGGAGGAGGAGGAGGAGGAGGAAGAAGAGGAAGAGGAAGAGGAAGGAGAAGAAAGAAGAAGAAGAAGAAGAAGAAGAAGAAGAAGAAGAAGAAGAAGAAGAAGAAGAAGATAATGATGATGATGATAATGATAATGATGATGATGAAGAAGAAGAAAAGAAAGAAAGGAAGAATAAAGGAGGAGGAGGAGGAGGAGGAGGAGGAGGAGGAGGATGAGGAAGACGACGAAGACAACAACGAGCAAAAAACGAAAAAGGAAAAAAAAAAAAAAACGAGGCAAAGAAAGAGAGAAAAAAATGATGATACTGATGAAGATGAAGATGACGATGATGGCGACGAGAAAGAAGAAGAAGGAAAAGAAGAAGAGGAAGAGGATTTAGGCATGACGGGCTTGCAGAAATTCAACACAGTATCACGAGAATGCCTGCAGAAGTGAGTGGATGCAAATGGAAGAGATGGAGGGGTGTAGGTGGGCGTGGAGGAAGGCGGTGGGTGGAAGGAGGTGGACAGGAAGGGTGAAGAGAACGGGAAAAAAAGAGAGAGAGAGAGAGAGAGAGAGAGAGAGAGAGAGAGAGAGAGAGAGAGAGAGAGAGAGAGAGAGAGAGAGAGAGAGAGAGAGAGAGAGAGTAAATGGAGGAATATATTTTTTTGGCTCACTCCCTTACCGCAGTTGACCTTGGAGCAATGAAGGAGGGAGGAGGAGGAGGAGGAAGAGGAGGAGGAGGAGGATCAAGAAGCCAAGGAAAACAAGAAAGAAGAAGAAGAAGAAGAAGAAGAAGAAAAAGAAGAAGAAGAAGAAGAAGAAAAGAAGAAGATGAAGATGAAGATGATGAAGAAGAAGAAGAAGAAGAAGAAGAAGAAGAAGAAGAAGAAGAAGAAGAAGAAGAAGAAGCTATATGTGACATGGGGATATCAAAGAAGGAAAT
Organism: Scylla paramamosain; assembly: GCF_035594125.1. Taxonomy (NCBI): domain Eukaryota; kingdom Metazoa; phylum Arthropoda; class Malacostraca; order Decapoda; family Portunidae; genus Scylla; species Scylla paramamosain. The sequence goes on from NC_087154.1 coordinate 5,235,847, forward strand.
ATTAGCATGCAACAAGTCATACAATACTGTACAATACAAATCATTACGACACAGAAAAGTAAGAAGGTTCCTCTCCTCCTCCCCCCTACATACACACACACATACACACACAAAGTCCAACTCTGCGTGTCACCTTAAAAAAAAAAAAAAGAAAAGAAAAAAGCGTAATGAAACAAAAAAAAAATATATATAGAATAACACCACACATTCCCAGAAAACATAACCTCTAAAAAGAAAACAAATAAGAAAAAGTAAAGGCAAGAAAAAGAGTAAAAGTGAGAGAAAAAAAGGTGAACTTGGAAATGAGAAAGGGAGGCGAGGAGGAAAAGAAAAACAGAACAGAAAAAAAAAATGGGAAAATGAAAAACAAGAGAGAGACGTGAAGCATAATAAGAGTGAGAAAACACCTTTGAATACCTGGCCTCACTTGTTATGATGGGGGAGGTGTTGGTATTCAGGCGGCGGTACTCGGCGCGCACCCAAGCTAATTATGAGCCGCCGAGAGGGAGCAGGGAAAACCAACCTTGTGAGGGATTGACTTAACATGGTGGGGAGGTGAGGGTGAGGAGACTGCGTGTGTGTGTGTGTGTGTGTGTGTGTGTGTGTGATGGTTTGTCTTCTTGTATGCGTCTGTATGTATGTATGTATGTATATCTGTTTCTTTGTTCGTGTGTGTGTTTTTTTGTCTATATCCCTGTTAATCTTTGTCTATCTTTGTTCTCTCTCTCTCTCTCTCTCTCTCTCTCTCTCTCTCTCTCTCTCTCTCTCTCTCTCTCTCTCTCTCTTTCCCCCCTAATCTACCTATCAGAAATTCCATAGAAAATGAAAAGCAGCAGCAACAATAAGAACAAGAAACGACCCAATAGGTTTGCATGTCGCTCCTGGCAATCTCTTATTTCTAGTTTTTCTCTTCTTGCTTCGTCTCCAGCATTGTAGTTTCCCTCACTTCGGTTTGAGGTCAAGCTGAAATGTATCACTTCTATCTGTTTTGTGTTGCTGCCTGCTGAGTTTTTCCTAACCAATCGAGTCTGGTCAGTTCTTGCCTCTCTGAACCGTCTCAAGTGCCTAGTTTTTGTACAGCCAGGCACACTCTTACAGTCTAGTGAGCTTTGTGTTGCGTCTTCAGGTGTAAAGGGTGGCGCTTCAATATTCATCTTGACCTGTTACAGTTCTTTTTTTGATGTGTAGCTCGATGTATATCCTATAATTTTGTTATTTTTTTGTAAAGTGGGTTATATATATATATATATATATATATATATATATATATATATATATATATATATATATATATATATATATATATATATATATATATATATATATATATATATATATAGGAATTAATTCTTTCTGTAACGTTTGTAGGATATGCTTATTCTTATTCTTTCAATTATAACCGTGATGCTTATTTCCTTTTCTCTTGTCTGAAGTAAGATTATCTGTTTTCTTTAATCAAATAACTCATTCTTTTATTTCCTTTGCGATTTGTATATATTAGTTTAATGTAAGCACCTACATATTGCTTCCACTTCCTTCATATTTTCTTCTCCCGTATGTTTTGTTGTCGTTTTTCAACTAAGATCATAATTACCTGTACGTTCACGGTAAAGTTCTCTTAATGGTGCGGCGGTGATGACCTACTTACGAACAATTCCCACCTGTCAGGTCTCCGTTTCCCCGGTGGAGAGGAATACATCACTCCACGTTTGCTTTCCTGCCTTGCTTGGTTACCGTGCTAATTATTTTACGCCCCGCTACTGCTCGCTGCCCGATACAGCCTCCCGCTCCCCGTTTAATTTCCGCCCGACGTTACTGCCAAGCTGAGTGGCGTATCGGACATAGATACTGTGATGGCGCGCCGCTTGTTCCCTTCCCTGCTTGTCTTGTGGTGGCCAGGTGTGTGTGGGTGTGTCTGTCTGTCTGTTAGTTGATGGTCGAGAGAGGCAGACTAACATATATAGGGACAGACAGATAGGGAGCCAGATAAAACAGACAGACAGACAGACAGACACTTAGGGAGGCAAACAGATAGGCAGACGCAGACAGACAAACAAATAGATATGAAGAAAAAAAAAATAAAGATACTTGATGATATACTCTTGTGGCGGCCAGGTATGTGTGGATGTGTGTATGCATGCGTGTCAGTTGACGGTCAAGATAGATTAACAGATATACAGGCAGGCAGATAGGGAGACACACAGACAGACAGAGAGACAAGGAGATATGTAAAAAGCAAAAAAGGCCAACTGATGATACCTGGTTCAAGCTCACGATGTCTTACCTGTGAACCAGCACCTGCCTACTTGTCCCTGCAGTGCTATTAATGCCGGGAGGAGGAGACAGAATATACGAGGCCCGAGGGAGGGAGGGAGGGAAGGTGAGAGAAAGAACAGGAAAGGAACTCTGAAAGAAATGAGAAGAGGAAGAGGAAGAGGAAAAGGAAGGGGTGTACATATATGGGAGAGTAGAAGGGTGGTCATAATGATGATAGTGATGATGATGGTGATGACGGTGGTGATTCTGTACGTATTTATTCTCTCTCTCTCTCTCTCTCTCTCTCTCTCTCTCTCTCTCTCTCTCTCTCTCTCTCTCTCTCTCTCTCTCTCTCTCTCCTACCCTCGCTTTCCTTTCCTCTTTTCTGTACTCTCTTGTCTCAGCCTTTCCTCTTCTTCTTCCCTTCTCTCTCTCTTCCCTCCTCACTCCTGTCTTCTCACGCCTTCTCTACCCTCCTCCTCAATTACTTCTCCCTTCCCTCCTCCCTCTCTCCTTCTCCCTCTCTCCTCTCCCTCGCTCTCACCTTTCTGGATCTAAAGTGTCGCTCCCAAACCTTCCAAACAACACAAGTCTCTCTTTCTCTTTTCGCGTCCCGAGCCAAGTTTTGCAATTAGAACGCGAAGAATACTGCGCCCTAACTTTGTCTTAAATATCAGACGCAATGCACCGCTGAGGAGGAGAGACAAATGTGTGTGTGTGTGCGCGCGTGTCTGTTTCAGTTGGACACACACACACACACACACACACACACACACACACACACATACACAGAGACGGTCAGGAGGTAGCAGGCGAAGTGTGTTGCTGTGAATTATTACATTCCACCCTCATGCTTCAAACACAGCCCAGGTCTTGTCCATTTCATCAGCAGGCGGCGAGACGCGTGAGGCATTCATTCCCGCCCGGCCAGAAGCGAGTGTGTGTATTATGAGATGCTTGGCAGGTCACCTCAGTAACCTCTGTGTAACATCACCCTTACATATACATACTTAGTGATAATTCCCAAACCTCCATGGAAATTATGTGTGTATGTCTTGTGTTGTGATATTTTGTGTTAATTCTGGCAAAAAAAGCAAGAAAAAAAGCAAGAATAAAAGAGAGAGAGAGAGAGAGAGAGAGAGAGAGAGAGAGAGAGAGAGAGAGAGAGAGAGAGAGAGAGAGAGAGAGAAAAACTGATTTTCAAATAGAGTAACACATGAACGTAAGAGACTCCGTAATCAGATTGTTAGTACCGAGTCAATAGGGAGCTTTAAAAGATTAGACAGATTTATGGGTAGAGATAATAGGTGCAAAGTGTTTGGTATGTTATAACCAGGTACTGCCACGTGCAGGCCTGGTGGCTTCTTGCAGTTTCTCTTGTTTACTTATACTCTTATGTATTTATGACAGTAATAATTTCTTTTTACGCTTAATACAATAGTGTCTACTCGAATGGCGAACAGGTAAGGGGTGAAAGATGAAGGAAATAAATATCGCCTTTTCGCAGCTACAGAAAGCCGTGAGTTAAAGGCGAAAACAACAGTCATAATCCTAACTGTAACTGTTTTATGCCTCACGTGTTTAAGTGGCGGGAAGATGAAGGGAATAAACCGTCTTGTCACTGTTAGACTCGCATAATAGCAGGACTTAAAGGGGACAATTAGGGCTAAAATTCCTATAATGTAAATGTCTTGTTCCTTATGTGTCTGTCTAAGAAGGATAAAAGGATAAAATGATAAGAAGGATGAGGGATAATAGACGAAGGAAAATAAATATATGGTGTATAAAACAAGACTTAAGTAACAATAAGTTCAGAGTCTATACTGTTATCTTCTGTCATGCACGTGTCTGCTCAAGTAAAGGTTTCATTGCTACAGAGAATATACACTGTCTTCTTCGCAACCACAAGAAAACATTACCAAGGGTAGAAGCTATAAGAAAAGAGCTTCACTACCGGCATGTTGTTTGTTTGTCATGTGTAATCTTGGCTGGTGGCGCGTAGTTGAGTTAATAGGAAAAAGTCGTTTGCTTCTGTTAAAAAAAAAAAAAAAAATGAAAAGAAAAGAAAAAATATTGGTAGTAACATGAAGCTAAAAGGTTACGTGAACTTTTCTTTTTTTTTCTTTCTTTCCTTTAACAATATTAGAACGAAGGGAAAAAAAGTGTAATCCTGTCCTCTGTGATGCAACCTTTCTAGTGAAAAAAAAAAGCTGAAATGAAGAAAATAATGTTACATCCCTTACAAGTATATTTTTCTTACTTGTTCTCCTTACACGTGTATCAAAGTACATAAAGATAAATATGCTTACCATGTAGTGTGGTAAGTGTTAAGGTCCTTCGAGTACTTATTCAAATTTTCATAGTTACCCATTTATTCTCTCCTTTTGTCAAGACTCCAATGATTTTACGATGACAGTAAGTGACGGTGAGCGGGGATGACTGTGAATGTGAAGGTGAATGAGGACAACAATAAAAGGGAGTGACGAGGATAGGGAATGAATCAGATAGAGAATAACGATAAGATAGTGAGAGAGACGATGAGAGGGAATGACAAAGAGAGGGAATGAGTGAGGAGGAATGACGATGAAAGAAAACAAGTATAAATGATGACGAGAAGGGGAATGACGGTTGAGGGAGTGACGAAGATAGAGAACAACGATCGGTGGAAATAACTATGAGAGAAAATGACGGTAAGAATGACGATTTAGAATGACAATGCGTGGAAATGACAAAGAAAGGAAATGACGATGGAGAAAAGAGAACGAGAAAGAAAATGGCGATGAGACAGAATGATGAAAGAGGATCGGTGTCTCCAGGGAAGCTGTGGCCTGATCAAATACTGACACGTCCAAGCAACTAAGCATCATCATAAGTGGCTCTTAATAACACGCTTCTAATTATGCTGTAGAACCGTCTGACTTAACATCACTTGTAATTATAATCATACAGTTAAGCATTCCTCAGTGAGCCGCCACCTGCGCTCTGTTCTGCCGCAGGGGATTGGAACTCACTCAGAAATGCCGTCACAACAAAGAGGTCATACATATACCACTGTGCTGGAGGGAGGGAAGTGGACAGATTACCAAAGGCGTTACCTGATATTGAAGCCTCTGACGATGTAAATCAACAGTATAACATAACTAGTTTCTATTAAATGATGTCGGAAAGGGAAGATTGGTGTCTCATACGATTTTTTTTCGGGAAGGGATAAAAACAACAATTATCTCTTGAATCTGTGCATAACTATTCACTATTGTCACTCTGTTCATCACGAGTTTAGTATTTTCCACATCATTCCTCACAGACAGTGTTTACAGTCTTCTCTTCCTTCCTCCCAGGCAATGTTCACAGACAACTCTTCTTTCCACAGAGTCACCTCTTCTTCGTGATGGAGTACCTGACGGGCGGCGACCTCATGTTCCACATCCAGCACTGCGGCCGCTTCGACGAGTTCAGGGCGTGTTTCTACGGCGCCGAGATCACCTCTGGACTCAAGTTTCTGCACGGCAAAGGCATTATCTACAGGTGAGGCAGAGAGGGAAGCGGGAATGTGAAGGGCATGCCCGGCGTTTGTGAACTGACGGAGGGGAATGTTGGATATGGTTGTGTTAGATGTGTTGAATGTTGCTTCCTACTCCTTCCTTACGACCAAGGAGGCAAGGCGAGGGGATGGGAAATCCTGGAGAAGTTAACGCTTGTCTGATTCTACTAAATGTAATTATGAAGTAAAAGTGAGGGAGAGTCAGTTTTTGGTACATAGTCCTCCTCCTGTTCCTCCTTCCGCCGCTGCTGCTGAAAGGCGTCGCCATCAAGATTTGCAGGGAGCGAATCACGGCAACACACCAAAGCGGCAAACGAAGTCACAGAGTTCCGGCAGCCGTGACGACGCGCCCTCTCATTAGTACAACTTTTTATTATATTAACTGTGTTGTCTGACATCACGCCTGGATGCCGCTGCTACCTGCCGCCTTCTGCGCTGTCCACTCGCCTCCATGCTCCTATCCTGTACCCTGCCGGCACGCACCGCAGGGTACTTAGACTTTATGTAGTGCACACCTATCTATTTATGTCTTTGTTTGTCTCTCAGTCCATTTATTTAGTATCTATCTATCTCTCCATCTATCTAGTTAAATGGGTAGATGGATAGACAGACAGAGACAGGGAGACAAAGAGAGAGATAGATGGGTAGACATTCATACAAATAGATAGGAAGTCAAACAAACAGAGAGACTGATAGAAAGATAGATAGATAGATACAGACAGGCAGATGAATTACTTAAATATATAAAGGAATTGCTGGTACTGTGTCTACACCAAACTGTGACCACGCTGGCTTCTTGTTCAGTGTCTTCGTGAAACGTTGCTAATGGTTTTGTTTGTGTTGCCGCAGCGATGAGT
>NC_087154.1:5245000-5250000 GCF_035594125.1 Scylla paramamosain
ATTCTAGATGTCATTGGAGGATTGATCGAGTTTAGAATTATACTTTTTATTATCAAGTTAAAATTCTTACTTTTCGTTGCCGACGGTGTTATAAATCATTCTAGTTATTCATTCAATACAGCTATTTCATATTTACTCCACTATGATCATCTAATAATTGAGTGGATGAGGTAGGAAAGCTGCCTGTAATACTGATTTTTTTTTTTTGCGTAAGAAAAAAAGTTGAAATAGAGCTATTATCGTATTACATGACAGACCATTATATGCCAGATCAATGTTTATTTGTATTTCTAACTCCATGTTATGCTGGACCTGCTTTCTGTCGACTTGGGTCCTCCATCTATAGTTGGCTATTTTTTTTTCATTTTCTTATTTTTTATTTTTCCAGTTTCTGTTGTTCTTACATATAAAAAACATTTCCTTTTATTTTTCCCTTACTTTCGTTGTACCATGCCAGAATTTTTCTTTCATCAAAAAAAAGAAAAAAGAAAAGACATCTTTATCTCCGGGTCTGTCTGTCACTTCTAGGATCTCGCATCTTTAATGGACCTTTTTTGTTGTCCAAAGCCAGAGCTCTTCTATATAACACTTTTAGGATAGAGCATCTTTAGTGGGCCTTTTGTTCCTTTCGTTTATTTCTCAAGTTTTTGTGTTCTTATATAACACTTTAGCATCTGAAATTTTCAGTATTTTTTTTTCGCTTTTTCTCCATTTTTTTCTTGTACTCTGTAGTATCTCTTCTTACGTAAAAATAAAACTACAAACAACACTGTATTTGGCTGCAGGTGATCAAGGGGCAGCACTACAATCAGTGCGTGGACTGGTGGAGCTTCGGCGTGCTGCTGTACGAGATGCTGACAGGAAAGTCCCCGTTCAAGGGCTGTGACGAAGACCACCTGTTCTGGCTCATTTGCAACGACGAGCCCTTCTATCCTAAGTTCCTCTCCAAGGAGGCCACGTCCATACTCAAGCAGGTGTGTGTGTGTGTGTGTGTGTGTGTGTGTGTGTGTGTGTGTTTAACTAGTTGTAAGCAGAATTTGAATCAACCCCGCGTTTTCTGCTTGTATGCATGCATGCATGCATGCATGCATGTGTGTGTGTGTGTGTGTGTGTGTGTGTGTGTGTGTGTGTGTGTATTTAACTAGTTGTAGTAAGCAGAATTTGAATCAACTCCGTGTTTTCTGCTTGTAAGTATGTGTGTGTGTATGTGTGTGTGTGTGTGTGTGTGTGTGTGTGTGTGTGTGTGTGTGTGTGTGTTACCAAAGTTTATTTTCCTATTTGATATAGTTATGTTGGCAGGATCCCGTGCCTTTTATTGGTGTATTATCACATTCTTCTTTGACAGTGCAAATGTTTCTGGCACACACACAATTTCCTCCGGTCATACATTTCGCTGATTTATTGCTTCGCCCGAGTAACTGAATTTTCTGGTATCTTTCCTTAAACTTTTAAACTTTTATTATTACATGATTTATCTCTCTTGCTTGAGTGTGTGTAGTTTGGCTTATTTTGTTAATTTTTATGAATCTTTATCTCTTATCTTTCCGTCTTTGCACTTCCACCTAAACTGTGTTACTCATTCTACTCTACTTTTATCCAGTAAACTGATTCTAGTAGCGAGAACTAGGGTTGTGAAAGCTTACACCCATGTTCAGAGCACCCTTACATAGTCCAGCAGCCGATACTCACACCTTCCATAACCAATCAAAGCATCCAATGAACCAGCTCTAGTACGAATTATCCCTAAGGAACCGCATCTCACGACCAACACACCATAACCGACCCATGCTCTCAACCCATAACATACCTAGAGTCCCACCCCACCAGCACACCAGAAGCCAAAGCACAGTCACCTTTCTTCATACTCGCTGAGACGTTAACACACACACACACACACACACACACACACACATGCAGCCCGTCCTGCCGTCGTTACCGCTGACCGTCTGAACGTGCTTCAACCAGGCTCTTTCTCTCGCCCCGCGCTTGGCCCGTTCCTTACACCCTCTCATTGGATATCGCCAACTTCGAGCTTAGCCGACCAGTTTTCTGCCTTATGAATACCGTAAAGCACCTGCTGGGAAGGAATATTGGCCAGTATATCAAGGGTACAATGCGCAGTAGAATAAACGTGAGAAATGGCGGTGAAATGGTGAAATTACCGCGTTGGGAAAGACACTGCAGCTTATGAGAGAGAGAGAGAGAGAGAGAGAGAGAGAGAGAGAGAGAGAGAGAGAGAGAGAGAGAGAGAGAGAGAGAGAGAGAGAGAGAGAGGTAAAACAGGTAAAAGATAATCTCTCTCTCTCTGACACTCTTCTAGTCCTTCAGAAAGAAAGGAAAAACACAAAATCTGCAACAACTCAGCGGAACTGTTAAGTCTTTTAACTAACTTGCTTGGCTGCACACATCGCATCCACTGGCTTCATGTCTACCAAAGGAATAGCGAATTTAATAATGTTTAATCCAATACTCTCTCTCTCTCTCTCTCTCTCTCTCTCTCTCTCTCTCTCTCTCTCTCTCTCTCTCTCTCATCCACAACACTGTCAGCCTTCCAGTCTCCCTTTGTATTATCAGGACAACCTTCAGCAGTTTCAAAAATAGTTTCAAGACATTTTAAAAATTAACGTGTGCTTTTTTTTTTCTTTTATCTCTTTTTAGGGAAGAATACTCTGGGCGGGACTTTTAACCATTATTTTGTCCTGGGTAGATCCCTGACAAAACAAAGAAAATATATAAAGTCAATAAACAAAAAAAAAAAAAAAAAAATGAGAAATGAAATATGAGAAATAAATGAAATGAAATAAAATAAAGTAAAATAAAATAGCGAGATGGATAAATAAACAAACACTATCAAGCAAAACACTACACACTTTAAAGTCGCAGTCGCAAGATGAGTAATCTGTCTGTCTTCACCTCCAGTTTGCTTACCGTTTTTCCCTTAACCTCGGGACTTCTGATCCAAGTACTCTGCACTCCTTCCTTCCTCTCCTGCTTCTGCTCCACACACACTGCTTTGTTGGCCGGTATCCCTCTTCCTCCCTCCGATAAATAATTGCTCAACCCTTCTCTCCTGTCTTCCTACTCTTAGTTCCATGCCAGAGTTTCTTTGATGGTGTTTCTTGCTGCCCCTTCCTTCCCTGCTGCCTTGGTAAAAGTTCGCAAAAGCACTCTCGCTTCTCTCTCTCCCGGCAGCTTCTCGACAAGGATTCCACGCGGCGCCTCGGCATCCCCTTCAGCCCCTACGGCGAGATCACGGTGCACCCCTTCTTCAAGTACATCGACTGGAACAAGATTGAGAGGAAGGAGGTGGAGACGCCCTACAAACCAAGACTGGTGAGTACTTGTTAAGGGAGAAAACGTTAAGTGTTTTAAACTCAAATAGGAACATTCTTCTTTACTTTCAACTTTTGCTTTTAGATTTGTTTATGGCATCAAATGGACAAGTAAGGATCAATGTCTTTGTTGCTGTTTGATTTTTCTTTGTGTTCATGAATGCTAAGAAAGAAGGGAAGTGATGTTATAATACATCAAATACGTTAAACATTTTAAACTCAAACAGAAATCTACGTTTTTACTTTCCGATGTCTCTTACTCTTACATTAGAAAATCTAGTGTGGTGTATCAAACAGCCACGTAAGGATCAACATTTCTGATACTGTTTGATTTTCCTTTGTGTTCATTAATACTGAGAAAGATGGACAGTGATGAAATAATACATTCTTTTCAACTCCTGGTTTGTGGGAGTCTTCCCATTTACTATCTTACGTCCCTTGACTTTAGAGTAGATAATGTACGTACTACATCATACACTCACAATGGCCAGTGACTCTGCTACTGTTTGCTTTTTCTTTGTGTTCGTTTGCCTTAAAAGAGTGAAAAATACTTTAATAGGGATTTGGCAAAAAAAAAAAAAAAAAAAAAAAAAAAAAAAAAAAAAAAAAATATATATATATATATATATATATATATATATATATATATATATATATATATATATATATATATATATATATATATATATATATATATATATATATATATATATATATATATATAATTCAATGAATAAAAAAAAGGGTTACTGAAGGTACCAGTCCCTCAACACGACAGCCCGAAATCAAAAGCATTCACTTTCCTCCACGTGCTTCATTGGTTCTTGTCTCTGTCCGCAGCGCCACATCCTGGACGTTCAGTACTTCGACCCTCTGTTCACCAAGCGGCAGGCTGGCATCACGCCCATCGACGAGAGCATCTTGGCCACCATGGACCAAAAGCCCTTCAAGGACTTCTCCTACACCAACCCTATACATCACGGACTGAGCCCCGACCCAGCACGCGAGCAACGGTCGGCGTGGGCCGCGAGGCTTAAAAGTCTTCTCAGCGTGAGCAACTCTGACCTAGATAGTCGACGTGGAGTGACCATTTCTCAGCCAGTCTTCGGAGGCGAGACACGTCACCGGAGAGGACGCGTAATTGGTTAAATCTAGGGACTCCCGCCGCCCAGTTCCTAGCGCCTACAGCCACACGCTGCTCCCTCTGCCTGGTCCACGCCCACCGTGCTGCTGCTGCCTCCATACAGCCCGTCTCCCGCCCACCCGCCGTCCCGAGTTGCTCTATTCTTCGGAGAAATAGAACGGAAGGGGATGGGTCTCTTCCGCTGGCATTCCCGGATGTACAGGATCATCTTTTTACGTCACGAGGCAAACTGGCAAAACAAGGCTGCTTGCCCTCCCGAAACATGAAAATCTGGTTGCTTTTTTGCCGGCAGTCTCATCCTTACCGGCAGCATGAGAGGCAGCGTGTTCCTGTGATGTAAGAAAAGAATCAATCTCTCAGACTCATCGGATCGCAAAAGGAGACTCACCAACCTCAGACTCAGACTCCATATGCTGCTGAAGGCGCCTTGCAGCACACTCGTATAGCAATAAAATTCAGTGAAGCTCTCCTCGTGTGGCTACGGGGAGGCACCCACTGTATCAGCTGCTGTGCATGTGTCGCCG